>NW_014569815.1:33191-52619 GCF_001313835.1 Polistes canadensis
GGCGGGAGGAGGGAGCTCGCGCCCTAGGGGAAAAACTCGATTGCGATAACGAGCTCTCCTCTATCCATGAGATTACGTCGAGATAGTATTACGCTTTTACAATTGCGATTTACGATGGAATGCCGATTAAACTGAATTAAAAATGAGGAACCAAATCGTGTATCCGCGCGTTCGTTTGTTCGTTCCCAGAAGAACGAAATGCTCCTATTGGATATTACCACCTGGATTTATCGTTTTACCAGTGGAATTACCGATACGATAACCACGTCGTCATGTAGATGAGCGTGTAGTGTGAATATATATATATATATTTATACAAGTATGTATTTAAATTGAACCACGCAATATCGTAATTGAACATATTCAGGTATAGAGAGTAGATAGAAAAGAGAGAGTAGGAAGCTTTGATTGCTATGTTACAATAATAACTCTTATATCGGAAATGTAATCGCCCCGAGATCGCGTTTCATTCGAATTTCGCGTGTAAATAAAACACGGAAACTGTACTCTCGCGGAGAAGCGCGCGTTGAGTAAACGCCCGGGTCGCGCACCACTGAGGGTGGTTTTAATTAAGCCATTAGGGGTGGCTGAGAGGTTGCGACCAACCGGCTAGACGTTCAAACCCTCTTCCGTTTTACCTTCCCTTTCCTTTCCTTCCCTTCCCTTTCCTTTCCTTCCCTTCCCTTTTCTCTCTCTCTCTCTCTCTTTCTCTTTCGTTTACTCTCCCTTTTCTCCTTTTACCCTCTCCACCTTTTTGTCTTCCTTCTACTCCGTCTGCTAAATTAATATCGCGCTTACATTCCATTCCGCGTGATGCGGTTTGTATCTAAATCGACTTCCTTCCTTCCTTCCTTCCTTCCTTCCTTCCTTCATTCCTTTCTTCAACACGACCGAGTAGAAATTTGACCTTATTGTTTAAATTACTCTTTCTGTCCCATTGCAATATTATTTACGGCGGTGGGGGAGCGAAGAAGAGAACATTTTCCGAACTATGCAATCGTCACGTTCGAACGGTAAATAGATTTTTTAACGAATGATGCTAGTTAGAATTGTAAGACAGACTGTGTGTGTGTGTGTGTTTGTGTGTGTGTGTTTGTGCGAGACACATGTTGCTTTACCTGACATTTACTTACCAGTTTACGACATTTCGGAAAATTATATTAACTCAGACAATTTCTTGTCGCGTAGACGACCCCTCTCGCCCACGGCTCGTAAAACATTTATGATTCGCATATCGATCGTAAGCTCGTGCTTTATGTCCGTATCTAATTTCTCGATTTAAAGATTGAAAAAATTGTCGAAGATCAGGTTCTTCTTGGGAAATTTCATTGGAGGTGAATAAATATGAAATAGATACGATGAACGATCGTATATGGATTTTGCTTTTATATGATATTTTCTTAGTTTAAGTTGATGAATGATAGAAAAGGGTTATGCAAATCTTTTAATTTCTATCGGATAAAGTAATCCAACTTTATCTCGTTAATCTAGCTCGAATTTCACTCCCTCGATATTTATTTAAACTCGTGTAATTAGTATCGAAACGTTTAACCGTACGAATGAGATTTGCGTGGTCATGTTAGTTTAACGATTACATTTCAATTTTTTATATATATTTATATGCGTGTAAATAAGAACCGATGATTATGACAGTATAGAATATAAATAATAAAATGAGAAAAATTGATATTTTCCACAATTTATTTTATAATATAAGTTATTAAATAGATGTCTGGAAGAACGGTGTATGTTAAATTGAATAAAATACCCGATAGAGAATTGGTTATAAAAAGAAATCTAAGTGTGTGTTGCATTTAATAATTATCAAATTATCTTTTTATATGTAAACGTGAGAGGAACGTAGGGCATATCTATTAAAACCAGTTGTTTCTTTTATTACTACAGCGTGCAACACGAGTTGTTCTTATAATTTTTTTTTATGCTAAAAATGTTATTAAACGTAATATAACGCACTTCTTCTATAGACGACTATTAAATTCCATAAAATAAGTAATTTATAATATAAAATAAATGATAAAATCAATATTTCCAATATTTCTTACTTTAGTGTCTGTACTATCCACATAATTATTGGCACAAATATCAATTTACGAAGATGATAATAATAAAGTCATCGAGGCGTGACATCGAGGAAGAACGAATAGCCGTCATACTCGTCGAGTTAAGACTCGTGTTGGTATGTCGAAGAAGAGTTTAACCGAAGAAGAGAAGAGAAGAGAAGAGAAGAATAAAAACACGCCGGTTTACTTGGCACTTACTTACCGGCTCTTCCATCGTATGCACGATCGTCATCTTCGTCCTCGTGTTCTCCACTTTCTTCTCCAGCTGTGCCTTGCGTTTGTACGACCCTCGGTATTTCTGTTAACAAATAGAACAGAAAGAGAGAGAGAAGTATTATAAAGATAAGTACCTTAAACTTACTTGCTAACTTGCTAATAAAATAAATCGTGTTAAATTCGTTAAACCAGTTCGATGTTCTCGATTCGACAATGACGCGACATTCAATTCGATTCGATTCGATTCGGTTTAGTTCGGTTCGGTTCGGTTCGGTTCGGTTTGATTTCAGTTTGATTTCAGTTCGATCGATCGATCGACGAGGAGTCAAAGCGATTTCGGACACGACTCGTTTTCGCAAATCTTTCTCTAATTGGACAAGCCGTCTCTTGGTCGGATCTCGAAGAACGATCTCCTTCACGTGTCTTGGTTCAATCGATCGATCGATCGATCGATCGAATGAACGAACGAATGAACGAACGAACGATCGATCACTCAGCGGTACGGGGCACAACTCGTTCCTTCCACGCTCAAACATTCTGCCCACCTTGCAGATGCTGATAGTAGTACTGATGCTGGTGCTTGGTGCTGGTGCTGGTGCTGTTGCCGTACCTATTGCTCGATCGATCGATGGAAATGAGAAAGGAGCGATGCGAAATACGCTCTCGATAGAATCGCCCTTGTACGTCGTTAGTACAAAAAGTTACTTTGTATTCTAGCCTATTCGATTTGCGGACCGCCGTGATATCCCTTTAAAAATAAGTTTCCTATTCGTTCGGTGCAATTTAAAGACCAACCCTTTACTCAAGATAAACATGCTCTTACTTCAAACCCATTATTCTTATTTTCAATTCTCTAATCCTTTCTGTCATGTTTTATTATTTATTTTTCTATATAGTAGTTTTTTCCTTATTCTTCTAATTTGCATAAACGTAGGATAAGAAAAATGTAATTGAGGAGGTAATGGGGAAGAGAACGGTTTTGTATAAATAAACCGTGAATACTTACTGATGCAAGGAGCAATGTGCGATCTGCTCTGTTGATATCCTCTGGCACATCTGTTACAAGTAGTACCGGTTACACCGTCCTTACAGGGACACTGACCGGTGTTCTGGTTACAGGTCTTTCCAGAAGCTCCGATCGGGTGGCAGTCGCACGCTGTAACACACGGCATGCCACAAACGAAAGTGTTAGTTTAAGGTACGTTAGATTTATTTTTTTACGTAAACACACGAACGGGAATAGAGTCGTCTTATATAGGATTTGACAAAGGTCTTTGATTAATATAGGGAATTAGTCTCTTCTTCTTTCTCTTTTTTTTCTTTTGATGAATATTTGGTAAGAGTTAAAACCGAAAAAGAAAAAAAATATCAAGTGTGTTCGACCATTAGTCATGATAGAAAGTCCGTTCGAAAAGAGAAATATTAAAAATTCTTTAAGGACGTTTAATTAATTTGACGTATATTTTATTTATTATACGGATATATTCTGTTAGATTTCAACTAGAAAAGAGAAAGAGAGAGAGAGAGAGAGAATATCTTTCGTAGATTCACGGATAGAACAAAAAATCGTCGTAACGTTCACCGTCGCTGCCGTCGCCGTACGATCTCAACATTTTTCACAACGATGAAAGATTGTTTTTCGATAGCCCGAACGATACACACACACACACAGTGAAACACATCTATACTTCGACGAAGAATTTATGCGTCCGATAGGATATTTTCTCGCGGGGAACGCGTTCGCGGCTTATATACTTCGATTTATTTCACGCACGTTGTTGATGTACAGCTCCATTTTCGTTGGCCCTCGTAGATTTATGGAATGTTCGAGCCGTGAAATAACAGAAAATATTTTATATTTATATACTGTTAGCTCTCTCACAACTACGTACGAGAGTAAGAGAGAAGAAAATAGAAGTAAAGTAAAAGAGATTGCACAAAATGTGCGCACGTGCTCGATCGAAGCGAGACCTTTTAAATCTTGAACCATACATACATACATACATACATATATATATATATATATATATACATTCCAATCTTATCCGAATTCTCTTCACGAACGGAGGAGACGTTTCTTGACTCTTACGCAAGGAAAAACTTTATTGCTTCTACGGGATGGATGATCATCTTATACGCTCGTAGTGGCCAGAGTCACTTCTTCGTGTGGGATTTATGAAATCAATCATCCGTTTCTCGATGAATGGATCGCCATCAGAAGACGTGATGTCTTGGAGAAAGCTGTGTTTCGTCGAAGATAAAGATAGAAAGAGAGAAAGAGAGAAAGAGATGAGAGAAAGAAAGAAAGAAAACGAAGATAGAGGCGGATGGAAGAAGAAAGTTGATAAATAGACAGTCGTGTGCATTCATTCGGAGACATTGGATAATTTGTATACCCTCATCAGGGGACAATGGTTAAGTTAAATGACAAAGATACGGTATAATTGATCGTCTCTATCGTTCATATAAAACGCGTAACTCGCTCGTCAAAATATATAACAATTAATTAGTGATAAATATAAAGGGAAATATACAATATTAATGAGAATTTTTATTTGATTATCATCGATCTAACGATCTATAAAATTCGTTCAAACTTTTTTTTAATTTTCTTTCCTTTTTTTTCCATCCTCTTCTTCTTCTATTCTTTTTTTTCGGTTTAATCAAAGTCTCTTTCGTTTGAATTTCCAATCATTCAGGCGGGTGTATAAATTACGAAAGCTTCGTTCCGACTATAGGCGGGAACGAAAATTAAGCGAGGATGAGATACGATTCAGTACGGGCTCATATAATTCTTAATCGCCGACGCTGTCCTACGACGTCAAAGTGACACGAATAATCGGCCGGATCACGTCCCGTTTTACGGATCGAGGGGGATGGGGAAAAGGGAGAGGGAGAGGGAGGACGGGAGGGTTTGGGAGGAGGGAGAATGAGAGGATTCTCGCTTCGGGCGTTCGAGAAGGTCCAACGACGGCAATGATAATTTGAACGATCGTGATTTATGACGTAGGAATCACAATTAACCTCTGTCGCTTACAAATTTTCTCCGTCGGTGTGAAGTATAATAATGCAAGAAACAAGTAGACCGGGACGATTTTCAATGCAAGGTAATTTAAATAGTGACATCTTGCGAAATGATAAATAATTTGACGAATATAAACGATGACGAAATTTATAATACGTTAGAATCGGTAGATATGAATTTTGTTATTTGATCGTTGTCTTTTAGTAGTTCAACATTACCATAGATTTCTCAAGAAAAGGATATTGCGACTATTAAATGATTGCAATATAGTCAATTGGAGGTAAACGTATTGAAAGATAAGAGAAACTTCGAATGATTTTCCATAGCGTATTTCTTTTTTTTTTCTTTTTTATTACAATCGATTCCTTTCATCTTAATATTCTCCTAGTTGCATAAACGAAATTCAATGGTAACGACGAATCGGACGATAACGAGGAGCATTTGGCTCGACGATTTCTCGTCTATTTCTTTCTCTTTCTCTCTCTATCTATCTCTCTCTTTAGTCATGGCGAAGTAACGTAAGTATCGAACAACCGTTATAATGCGCGATTTAGGCGTCGAAAGTGGAACGGTGCTTTTCAAAGTCGAATGACGCGAGAAAGACGATAAGCCTATTTATCTATAGTCTTTACGAAGTAAAGAGTATATGTATGTATGCATTTAAGTAAGTAAGTAAGCAAGCAAGCAAATAAGCAAGTAACTAAGTAAGTATGTATAATATTATACTATCACGTTGTGTAAGTGAATAGACGTAGTTGCGTTTATTTTCTCAGGGCATTAGTTGCAGTAGACACGAAAGGATAGAAGATGAAATCCTTGAACCGTGCAAACGGTGCGGTCATCTGTCTCTAATCACACTTAATAACATCGATTTAATGAGCGTACATCGAGATGCAATAAGCACTCTGACCTCCCGTATCGCGAACCGATTCCTTGGATCACGGTATTAAGAGCTATATTATAATCGTCTTGCATCGTTGGTTCCTACGTACCTGCTCTCTTATTAATCTCTCTGAACAATACGTTTATATATATATATATATTGAAAACATTCCAATTATCTCAATTTCTCCATTTAATTTTCAACATAGATTTCTTCGAGATTTGAGAAATAAGGTGGATCTAAAAGTAGGCGTGCAAGGTTAAATGAAACTCCCTGTAGAACACGATCCTAACGATAACAGATGTCTATATTCCAAAGAATCCGGTTAAACACCGTAATATTCCGTATTAGGACAAGATTAGATCCAGTTTATTGGCTATAATTGGACATGTTTAGAGAGCTACCATAAATACCTTTAGTTTTATACCTATGGCATTTTAACGCTGACTAATTTGACTGCGAATTGACTGTTATAAAAGAAGTCAAACTTTATCGGGCTAATTGCCGAGAAGGGAAGAAAAGAAAAGAATGAATGAATGGGAGAAAGAGAGAGAGAGAGAGAGAGAAAGAGTGGTAGGAGGGAGATATAACAACGTTCGATGATTGCGCAATTTTCGCAAGAAATTTAATCCAAGATTAAGTACGCTCCACCACAGTGGGATTTATTGTCGTTCGGTGGTAAGCTGTTGTTGGTAACGAAATAACAGGACTTTGAATTGCGAAAGCGAAACTCCGTATTAGCCTACTTTTCTGTATGAAAGAAAATTAGACGATCCTTTTGTAAAGTTAAGTTTCATGTGTTAGGAAAATTAATCACGAAAAAAAGAAATAAAAAAAAAATAAAAAACGATCTTATATATATATATATCTAATAATTCATTCTCTAATAAATTTGGTCTACTATAATTAAACAAAAATGTACATTCGTTTCCGAGTCTGTCTCTAGAGAACGGATACCGTTGAATACGGAAATGAGAATGATAAACTCGAGTAAGTACATTTTCGGATTTGCTTAACGAAGATTTGCCGTTTCGGGATATCGTAATTCAACAAGGAAGGTAGTTCCTACGGATTTGAGGGTGTTCAAATTACTCAAATTTCTGTTTGCTCGCGTTTGAATCCATGGAATATGATCGGGCCCGAGGATGTTCTCAGGAAGCACGAACCGGCCACCGTAATTCATGTTTACGCTTGTAAAATGAGCGGGCATACCGACGTGTCACTTATTGCCGGCTAATATAAACATGACTCCGGGAGACACCCACGAGAAAAAGAGAAAGAGAAAAGGGGAAGAGAGAGAAAGAGAGAGAGAGAGAGAGAGAGAGAGAGAGAGAGATGAAACTTGATGGAAGAAAAGGGGAATGGTAGGAGGAAGGAAAGCACGAGTGTGACTCGTAAATCATGCTCGTTTTACATTTTACCTGCACGCCTTCCACTACTTCGATATATCGTATGAGAAACATACGAGACATCGATTTTTAGAATCGTTAAGTATCTCGTATTTTTTTTTTTCTTTTATAAAGTATTTGTTAGAGAGAAAAAGATAGAGGAAGTAAATTCGATCGGAGAATTTTTATTCATCGTCGTATCATTTTTTTGTTTTCTCATTCTAAAGATAAATGTCAGTACGTGTGCACATTCTCGCGAAAAAACGATCAAATGTATTTTTTATATTTATATTGAAATGAACACATATAATATGCACTACCGTCCAAAAGTTTAGTTATACGTTTTTTTACATTTGCATTATATCAGTTATTTACAAACTTATATGGGTACCTACCACCATATCGTGTTGATGTTATTTTATTATTCCGCGTTGTTTCATATAACTTTAACGTTAAACAAATTCATCAAACTAACAATTTTAGTTAAGAAAAATTTTGGCGAGAGAGTGGTGTATATGTTACCGTCATAGCTGGAAATATCAGAGATTGCAATGCTGTAAATTGTGCATCTTTGCAATTTCTTTGAAAAGTTTTGGTAAATATTTATTATACTAAAACTGAATAGAGTTTAATGAAACTTATATTAAATTAAAGTACATTCTTTTGTCTACGCGTAAAATACCATATCGAGTTATAAATTTAGCATGTAAAGTTCAGAAAATGTCAGAGAATGCAATGCTGTAAATTGTGCATCTTTGCAATTTCTTTGAAAAGTTTTGGTAAATATTTTTTACACTAAAAGTAAATAGATTTTAATGATTTTTATATTAAATTAAAGTGCACTCTTTTGTCTACGCGTAGAATACCCCTTACAGTTATAAATAAATCTGCAAAGGTTCATAAAATGGCAAAGAATAGTAGAGTATCTTTTCAAGTGATAAATCAACATATACATTATTTTAATAAATCAAGTTAGACATTTCATCGATGTCATTGTCATTTGCACGAATAAATATCAATTTTTAATGGGTTTTTAGAAACAATCATTTGTAATATCCATATTTTCTAAAAGAAGGTAAGCGATTTTGCAGGGATCATTCCGGTACCTTTCGATACGAGTTTCGAGATATCGTCTTTTGAGATAGGGCAGACTATCATCGTTCATCCTTTCGGCAATAATCTCTCTCGGGAGATTAATTTGAGAGCGTGGAGACGCGAGAGTAGCCGTCACCTTCGTTTTGCTCCTGCTGACGCCGTTCTCTTGCGGAGGAAGAAAAAAAAAAAAAAAAAAAAAGGAAAGAAGAAGAAAAAAAGAATTAAATAAAAGAAACGTAAGAGAAAAGAAAGGAAAGGAAAGGAAAGGAAAGGAAAGGAAAGGAACAGAAAGAAGCATCTTGCAGACCTTGAACGTGCTCCCTGATGCTTTTCGATCCAACGTTGGTACTCTCCTCTCTTTTATCTCATCATCGATCGATAAGATCGTGCATCTCGAGCATCGTATCCTTGTAATTCTCTTTCTTATTTCTCTCAAAGAGACGATATCGAGGCTCGCGACTTCAAAGGATATCGCAAGGATCGTTTCTTTGCTCTTTCTCTCTCTTTTTATCTTATTGTTATTTCTTGCATTTAAGAAGAGAAAGAGAGAGTAGCCATAACCCACGATATACTACAAGTTTTTTCGTTCGATTTTAATAAATATAATTCAAATGATTATCTCGCGTTCTCTTATTTGAAATAAATATATATTTGATTAATTTTTCGTTCTGTGTTGAAAAGAGAGAGAGAGAGAGGAAGTACAGTAGTAGTAGTAGTAGGTAAAAAAAAAAAGTTTCGACGAAAAAATTTCTCCCGTTATTTCTATTCTTCCTCTTTCTTTTCTTTTGTTTTTTTTTTTGTTTTTTTTTTGTGCCCACTTACTTACGTACGCTTGTATTTTTACACGAGCCACGCTTTTCAACGTTTAATTATGATTGCGTTTCGCAAGGCGAGTACATCCCTGGCAAAACACGAGAGAGGTGCCTCTCGAAAAGCTTCTGGGTCGTTGCTCTCTCTCTCTCTCTCTCTCTTTCTTTCTTTATTTATTTTTTTCTCTTTCTCTCTTTTTCCAAGTTTTCTTCCTTCCGCGTTACTTCCCGTGTAACTTGCCACACGGTCGTTATTTCGTCGACTTACACCAACCTTATTACTATTTTATGATAAAACTGAAAAAGCCAAGGTTTTTATCCGACGGTTGTATCGCATCGTAGCGCGAACAAGAGTTTGTCTTACAAAATTGCAATATTGCAGTTGGTAATTATCCTAGCGAAAGGGTTACAAACACCCGGCAACGTTGACTAAGAGATTCCGTGTGCGCTTGTTTCTTGTAATTTTACGAGATGTAAAACGTTACGTTCTCGTAACATCTTTCGCCTTTATCTCTTGTCGTCGTCGTCGTCAAAGAAAAAAAAAAAAAAAAGTAGAAGAAATATATGGAACAAGAATCGGTGTCTCGTGGTAACGTTTCAAAGGGGGATTAATGTAAATCTTTAAGGAGTAAAAAAAAAAAAACGCTTTTTCGACAAACACACACACACACACACGGTTTAACTCTATGCGGGACGAACGATCGTAACAAAACTTTCCAACTGGATTTAGAAGTCCAACTTAAGCTGGATTAGAAGTTAGAAGGTATCTAGGCGCGAAGTAATAGTTGTTGTTCCATTCTCCTCATTCTCATCTTCCTTATTCTTGAAATAGATCGGGGATAGATCGTAAATTGTATTTATAAGCGCGAAAAAAAATATCGTCAGAATAAACGACGACAATTGTATCGAAAATTACGTGGTAGATACGTGGGAGTTTGTGAATAAAGCGGGTAGGTGTAAGAACCAATTGGATTTTGAAGAACATTAGATACGAGGTGTCGTAAGAAAGTAACGTCAAAAAGGGTGGATGATAATAGCAATAGTGGTGGAGATGTGGTGTGGCTTCGAAAGAAAAAAAAAAAGAAGACATTCATAAATTCAACTTACCGGATCCCTTCGTGCCTAAAGGAAGAAGAAGTTAAACGTACTACGTATTTATATTCGTATACATACGTGAAATTGTTAAGAAGCTTTAAGCGGATTATCGGGGAGAGTCAAGCTGACCTTGCGAGGTTTCTTTTCCCTAACTCTTTCTCTTTCCATCTAACAAGCAACGTTGAAGAAAAAAGGTCAAGTTTTCTAAATAATCCTTTAGCGTGTCTTTTCCTTTCTTTTCTTTTCTTTTTCTTTTTATTTTTTATTTTGTGAGAAAAAGAAACGTCGAATTAATCGACCATAATTATCGTGATCAAGTAAACCCGTTGAAACTTATTTTTTTTCCTCCTCGAGCAGTAGTTTTTAGTCCGGGGTGCTTGTAATACCTTAAAGTATAAGTTTCTAAGTAGTATAAGTAGAAGAAATGCGTTAAAGAATATCTACTTGGACCGAAACGAAAGCATTGTGTTATCGCGATCTTGAGTATGACGATAAATCAGATTCACTCGTTTAATTCAACGCTCGTAATCCGATTAACTTAGCCGCGTTCTTTATTTCAAGAACTTCAAACGACACAGTTGAATTTAACGTGGCCCTTTTCTCCCTTCCAAGTTTATCTCTCATTCTCTCTTTCTCTCTCTCTCTCTCTCTCACACTCTACAGTTAAAGGAGGAGGTCTCTCTCGGAAGGTTGTTAAATAGATTCTGAGATGGGTGGTCAGATAGAGATCTTTATGGTGAACGAACGCCCTTTTACAACCGGTATAAATCCCGGACGACTAATTAGAATTTTATAATAGGACGAAAATGAGCGTCGGATTACGGGAGGATGAACGGAAACCTTTAGATTTCGAGCTTTAACTTAAGTTAAAAGATCGTAATCGTTAAAACGAATAATCGTTGGTGATTCGTGAATGTAAATTTATCCGAGATATTATTATTATTATTTGTTTTGTCAAACTTTGGATATACAATATATAGAAAAATTGACCAAGTATCACCCCGTGTACGCGTATCTTCTCGTTCAATCGCGTTTCGATAGTGGGGTAAAAAAGTAAAAGGGTTAAAAAAAAAAAAAAGTAAATAAATAAAGCAGTGGTTTAATCTCGTCCTGTGTTTCATTTTGTTCTCGTCTCGTCTCGTCTTGTCTCTCGCGAACGAGCAACCGGAATAAGTAAATCCACCACCCTTGAAAAAGATGCTCGAGTGTACTCGACTTCATCACGCTAAACCGTGTTTCTTCCTCTTGGACAAGTCTCTCTCTCTCTCTCTTTCTCTCTTTCTTTCTCTTCTCGTTGGCCTACGTTTCCACGCAATTATTCTGTCGACGTCTGTTTAACGGTTGCAATTTATTAGACATTTCCGGTTCGTTTAGCGAACCCAAAAATATACCGGACTATCTCCGAACTTGGTCGACTAATTGCTAACGTTAACTGCTAGCAAAAAGAATTTCAAAAAGAAAAAGAAAAACAACATGGATGATCTGACATTTCGTTTACACGTAGTCGAAACTTTTCTTTTCCTAATTCTAATAGTTTATTTATTTTTTTCATCTTCTTCTTCTTCTTTTAACTTTTTTCCTTTTTCAACCATTCTCGCGTTAAGATGATTTATATCAGCTGCGAAAGATGATATACGAATTGTAAATGGAATAACAAGTTGGTTGTTGCTTACTAGTCGAACTTATTATCGAGGATCCCATTAACCCAATTTCATGGAACGAACGTTCTTCTTCCCTTCCGTCGATATCCAACGTGCATTCTCCCATTGTCGTGATATCATCGTGAAAGATGCAACGATAAACACGAGGATGGGTTTCCGAAGATTGAAAAAAAAAAAAAAGAAAAAAGGAGGGGAGAATGAGAAAGGGGAAAAACAAAGAGGGTGTGTATGTACTACGTACCTCTCGCTAGATTTGCCGAATTTTACTCAAAAATCGAAGCTTTTGTCGAAATTCAAAGAGAAATTGGAAGGGAGAAGGGGTGAGAAGAGAGAAGAGGAATGGAAACGAGGAGGGTGGATGCACGGGGGAGGTTTGTTTAGTTGAGGTTGAACAAAAAAAAGCGTAAAAGAAAAGAACACGCGAAAGACCTTTGGTTATTTCGCACAAAATTTCCACGTGTATTACTACTACCATGTGTGTAAAATAACAAGAGAAAACATTGGTTGACGCACGGAAGCTCTCTCTCTCTCTCTCTCAATGTTTTCACCAATTTTCAAACGAATGCTCGAAACCGAGCAGAAAGTTTTATTAACCGAAGTTACTCGAGCGTGGAATTTGGTTTTACGCGCAACAGACAGGATCGACGTTTTAAATAGATACACAGTGAATATTTTTTTTTTCCCATCGTCCTGAATAATAATCGACCGTATATACGGGTACGGGGGAGGAAGTACGAAAAAAAAGGCCCATGCCCCGAAAAACAAAAGAAAACGATCAAAAAAAAAATATAAATCGTAAGAAACAAAAACGGGGTAAAAGGTTTTTGGTAGGTTGAAAAATGAAAAAAAAAAAAAGAAAAACCATGAAAGAGAGAAACACATAAGGTAAGCAATGCTGCTCTCGGGGGTTCTCTTCTTCTCTTGCATTTATTTCCATTTTTTTGCTGGCACGGTTGCACCTTATTGTGTTTGTCTCTCATACGGTAAAGAGCGAGAGAAAGGAAGAAAGAAATAAAAGTAAAATGGTTTTGCGTGTATCAAAGTAGACGATCGTCTTTCTCTCTCTCTCTCTCTCTCTCTCTCTCTCTCTCTCTCTCTCGTTTCTTATTCTTGTTCTTCCGTTGAAAGAGGATTCTCGGGTAGATCTGGAAGCGATTTGCATGCCGAAATTCGCCCACTTGTTTCTCATCGCAGCGGGTAGGCTCCCTGTTCCTCTTTTTTTTCTTGGTCATGGGTTGGTGGTTTGACGATCACCTCCTGCCCACGTTCTTCCTCGGCTTCGAAGTATCCTGGTAACCCTTTCTTTCGACATATTGCCGTGCATCAACAACATCCGGTCCCAGAACTCGGGAATCCGACAGGAATAACGAGCAAGAAGAAGAAGAAGAAGAAGAAGAAGAAGAAGAAGTAGCTTTCACCCTCCCCCTTCACCCCCAATCCCCCAACGCCCCTCGGTAGAATATTCCACGAAGCGAGTTCTTGTAATCGCGAGAGATAACCTTGCCATTTATCCTACAAACTTTAACATTTTCATATCTATCTCCCGACTCGTTTGATATTTTTTCGAACGTCTTTCGAGTGTTCCACACCGTTGGTTTTAGATCTCCCGTCGTTTGTTAATTTAATATTCAAAAATTAGTATTAATCAAAGAAATTTAATCGATGGTTTGATAACCTTACATTATTATGATAGTTCACGTCAGATTAGTAAAACCAAACTACTATTGAATACAATTATTAGTAAATATGGATAATCCTCAACAAAAATATGGTATGGTAATTAAACGTTACAAAAAAATGTTACCTCTTTGATAGTATTGAATAAATATAAGAAAGTATTCGTAAGTAAGTAATTGGGACTCGTAAAAAAGGGTGAGTAAAAAAAAAGGTTACATATTTGTTTGAATAATTGAATCGGCAAATCGTATGCATTGATTTGGTAATAGTCGATGATAAGACGAATGTGTGGGAGAGATATACACAGAAAGAGAGAGAGAGAGAGAGAGGTAGAGAACAATGAGAAATAGTCGATTAAATCGTGAACAGCGATCGGAACAGGCGCACGCGGCCCGTGTGTGGACGGCAACTAATTTATTAATCGGATTATCAGCCTGATTTCCCTCGAGTACACAGGGTGTGGGTTGCTCGATAAAGTTTATCCATTGAAGCCCGAACAGTTCGTTCCCCCTTCGTGTTTCTCTCCTCCCTTCCTCCCTTCCCCCTCTTCCCCTTTACTCTCTCGTTCTCTATCTCATTTTCTTTCTTTAACATTTCTGAAAACTTCTTGTTCCTCTCTACTCTCGTATCAAAGAATTTTCTTTTGCTTTTTCTTATTTGTTGAATAAAAAGGGAGAAAAAAAAAATAAGGAAACGTGGTGATGGGGAGCAGGAGCTGCGAGGGGGGAGGTTGCAAAGAAGGTATAAGCAAATAGTATGGGGGTCTCCCTTTGATCGGAGTAAAGGTGTATCGGAGGATGATGGTTCAACAGTTTGGAAATGTTGGATCAAAGAACTCCGATAAAGTCCTGGACACGTTTTCCACGTCGTTCCGCTTGCCGTCGAAGATCGAGATCAAAGTGTTTTCGGTTTTCCTACACACAAGTCCAGTTTTCTAGTCATCGTTTTATTTTCTCTATGAGCTCTCACGTAAAACTATCCTCGATGTGTTGTTTCGTTCTTTCTTTCTTTCGATAAGTTTCTTCGAAGGAAAATGTGTATTACAGGGGGTTAAAGGTGTGTGTGTGTGTCTCTTCTTTTTGCTTGCTTGCTTGCTTGAAAAGAATAGAAGAATTTCTATAATAAAAGAGATACACTCTATCCATCTTTCTATCTCTCTTTCTTTCTTTCTCTCTCTATCATACGATAAAGTTTTCTACGATAAGAGGGTAGAGGAGGGTTCACGTTTTCCTTTTGTTCGAACAAATTCTTCTCAACCCCCTCCGTCACACAAATTGATATTTCACTGGATCTTATACGTCAGAGGGTAATCTAGATCCTCCTCGAGATCTTTCGATTTGCTTCAAGTCGTTCGGAAAAAAAGAAAAAAAAATCAAGAATAAAAAAAAAAGGGAAGAAAAGAAAAAAATTGGCTAAATCTAACTCCGATCTCTTATACTTCGGCAATATCGGTAAAGAAAGGAACAGAAGAATTGGAGGATTCAATTTTACTCTCTCTCTCTATATATATATTTTTTGTTTTTTTTCTTCTCGTTATGGGAACACATTCGATGGGTGGAATTATTTTTTCTCTACCTTTACTTTCCAACAACGTCTCTGGATAAATTTCTTTTCGATTCGACGAGATCAAGCCAATGAAGAAAGATAAGCTTTCTCTCTCTTTTTTTTTTCTTTTTTTTTGATACGATGGATATTCGAAAAATATCACAGTCCATTTGCCAACCGAATTTTCTCGCCAAATTTTTCTCATTTCTCTCTTTTCGTTTCATAAACACATTCGAATTTATACATTTTGTACGTGTCGCGTGAATTTACGACCGACCTCATTCGGGATTTTAACATCGATTATTAAATAAAATTAATCATCGTGAAAGGAGAGAGATATATTTTAACGATTAATGGTTCAACGAACAATACGTTTCTTTCTTTTTTTTTTTTTTTTTCACGACACAATATATAACACATGAAATGACTTTCGATGACAAATGGGTCGTCTCTCTATCGTAACATTTCAATTCGATCAAATTTATTTTCATCGTCACCGTATAACTTGAATGAAGCTTTCCTGTGAAATAAAAATTGAACGAAGCTCGTTTTTATTTTATACAAAAAATTTATTTTTATTAGAAAAGATTAAAAAAAACAAAAAAGAAAAAAAAGGAAAACAAAAATAAAACAACAGAAAGAAGAAAAAAGTACAAAGTTAATTTATGTGTTTCCTTAGAAAGATAGCAATTGTACAAGGTGGTGGTAAAAAAAAAAAATAATAAAAGTCCTGTTCATCTCTCGCGAGGAACGAATACTCGTTTCGTATTCAGAAAGACCAGCGTATCGAGTTTTTTGAGTTCATCGTAAAAGTAATAGTAGTAGTAGCAATAATGGTAGTAGTAGTAGTCGCCGTCGTCACTGACGAGAAAGAATGGCGGAACGAAAAGCTGTAAGTCCGATTCGAGACACGCTTGCAAAAGCTCAGCGCATATTCCTGTCACGAAATGTCCACCAAGCCCCTCCCCCCCTAACCCCGATTTAGATTTTTCCAAGTCCTCCTGGCTCCTGCTTTTCCGCATCCCTCGTAATCAGTCGTTTCGAGAAGAAGAAATTCGCATTCATAACTATACTATCTCTCCGTTTTTCTTTTCTTTTCTTTTTTTTTTCTTTTTTTTTTCTCTCTCTCTCTCTCTTTTTCTCTTTCACGCGATCACGTTTTTTCGAGAAGATAACTCACGCCCGTCGACTACATTTCGAGCCCTTTTGTGTGTATGGAACGTTGATCGAATCGCGTTGAAATATTCTTCCTATATATTTTTTTATTTCTTTTATTTTCATCACACAAAGAGTGTTTCACTCGATATGATACGTGACCGAAAAAAAAATCTTTTTTTTGAAATAAATCTATCGAATTATAGGTCGCAACGATCGAGTTAAATCAATTCGTGGATATTCTTCGATACAATTTATCGTATCATAATTATTTCGTAGATTTGCAAGAATAACAAAATTATTGCAAATTCTTTATCGCATTTTTAATATCGCGTATTTGTTTTTTCTTACTCGTTCGCGATTTCTTAATGCGAGTCGATCGCATTAAACGTCTGACTGAGCTTGAAAAATCGAGTTTACTCGTTGTCAAAGTATAAAATTGTACGGGAGGAAACTCGGATAGAAATATGAGATAAAGTTTTGGTTGGATTTCGTTAATATTCTCGAAGATAGACCACCGACGATGACGATTTGACGCGGAAGAGATCGTAAAAGGCCCCGAGTGCATGGCTCGTGGTGTGAACGTGGCTGTAAACTTGGTGGTAATGTGGTGTCGGCTCGTGAAATCTCTCGAGATATAAAGTAGTCATAAAAGATGGGCCCCGAATGTCGTCTGCTTCGTTGCTCCACTTTGAAAGCCTTTAGGTTTTACTCGTATCTTTACCCAACTATCATATATACGCGAGATTCGCTTCGTTAATATTCCTCGCGAGCTTTTGCTAAGCGCCGCGTATCGAAATTTATTCTCTAAAACTATTCCCGAGAAAGAGAGAGAAAGAGAAAGAGACACGTATCATCAAATTTTCCCCACGAAGAATTATTTATCTTATTAAAAGAGATGGAAATGAAATTAGAAAATTCGTCTAACGTGCAACGATACTTTAAAACTTGTGTTACACGATTACACATTTGAAAATATATATAAAATATTATTATATTTTATTTTATTTTTTTTTTATCCACAATTCGCGAGATTAGAATATTGAACGGTACGTTTATATATTGTTAAAAAAAGAAGAAGAAGAGGAAAAAAAAAACAATTCCCGTCGAAAAGTTAAGTGTGACCGACCCTCTTATTTCTTTTCATCTTTTTTTTTCTTTTTTTTCTTATTTCTCTCCATCGTCGTTTTCTCTTTGCCTTCTCCCTCTCTTCTTCCTCCTACTTCTGCGTCTTTTCAAGAGGATTCACTCTTGGTGAATATTTAATGTGGCTACGGGAAGCCTGTTATTCGCATAAACCACCTTCAAAGTACTTACTTACTACGCTTTTCCTGGGTTCGACAGACAAGTTGCCTTCCGTCTATTCTTCTTCCTATGGCTCTTTGCTTACCTTATCGATCCCTCTATTCATCTGTCTCATTAATTCAATGTGACTTCGGTATAAAAGAAAAGAAAAGAAAAAAAAAAAAAAAATTATTTTACCTCGCAAAACACTCCGCTTACATCGATCCCCACGCGTATGTAACATTTTTGTTGTTGTCTTTAGTGTAAAAAAAGAAGAAAAAAAAGAAAGAATTAAAATCACATCACACGATGTAAAAAGTATCAAATTTATTCAAGAAGTGGTCCTCTCTCTCCTCCCCCCCCCCTTAACCACCGACCATCGTAGTTCACTTCTATACAGATTCAAAATTTTTCACGCCACATTGTATCGGTTAACATCGCACCTCGACGATGAATAATTTTCCGTGCCAGCCCCAAGAACGTATATTCCTCCTCCTCCTCTTCCTCCTCCTGCTCCCCCTTTTTTCTCTTCATCATCATCTTTTTCTTCTTCCTTTTCTCAGCAGCAGCAGCAGTAACGTCCACTTCGAGCAAGCAAAGAATCTCGGGTTTTCGAGTGTCGTACGCTTCTGTCGATCGCATGTGTCTGTACTTATAAGCATCGTTCATGTGTAGAAAGGTACCTTCCTTCGTAGATGACCCCCACAAGATACACGCGTCCTGGCATACCGGGTGGACTCGAAGGAACAGGTTCTTCACTTCTCTACGACTCTGAACACGTTTTACGTGTAGAAGAGTATAGCTGTACAGGGACCCACCTGTAGCGGATGCCCATACGACTACTAAGTGTATCTGTGTATCTGTATCTCTCTGTCTGTGTGTTTGTGTATCTGCATGGCACATATGTATGTACGTACGAGTGAAAGAGAGAAAGAGAGAGAGAGAGAGAGAGATTGGGCCAACTTATGTAAACAGGCTCGCACGAGGAAAGCCTGTTGGCTGCCGTATAGAAGCGCGACACCGACACATTATATGCGCTCGATTCCACGCCATGGAATCTCGCTACACACATGCTTGTTCATCGTTCGTATTATCTACCTGTACTACGTCCCGAAGCATTTACTTACTTACTTTCTAGCTAGCTAGCTAGCTAGCTAGCTTGCTCACTCTTTGCGAGCTTCCTATTACTCCTTTACCATCTTTCATTTGTTCACTTTGTGTGTTTCACGGTATACGTTAAATGTCTATCCCAGGAATGTCCAACTGTTTGCTTTTTTCATTTTTTTTTTTTTTTATACACAATTATGTAAAAAAATTCATTTATCTTAAATAGTACATATATACATAATGTACTAATACACTAGTGATAATCGTTTAAGAGATAAATTGATCAATATAATGTGTATATGTTTTAAAGGTAATTATATATTTTTTTTTTTTTGTTGGTTTCTATTAAATCGCATTGCACACCTACTTAGCACGGATTAAATTAATTTTTATTTGATGATTATCTT
>NW_014569815.1:52689-57013 GCF_001313835.1 Polistes canadensis
TATATATATATATATATATTATATACAAATCTTTTCTTATACGACTTACGTTATTCGCCATAAAATTGATATATTGGATAGGAAAATAGTAATGAAATTATTTATACAACATAAGATATTATACGTTTATTAGACGTTGTATGTGTTTCTTGGAATAGCAGTCAAGTTTTTGAAGAAAGAATATATATATAAGTAGCAAATGGAATTTTATTGAAGAAAAGGTTTCACACGGGGATGAGTGAGTGAGGGTGCGGAGCAAAGAGTTAGGTGAGAACAGAGATAGAAAAAGAAAGAAAGAGAGAGAGAATGTGTGTTAGCCAAGACCACGATTACGTTTGACATTTATCGAGAACGACATTTCTGACGGATATTCTCTTGGACGGATGGAGGTTAAGACCTCTCGTTATACTGAAAGACCGCGTGCCGATTGTCGATTCGGTGAGATAACACGCTCGTTAACCGAACGGTTCTCTTCGAAAAGAATGACTTCGTCTATGAGCCAGACATGAGTAGCGATCGAATATGGCGTTAAGATAACGATGCCGATTCTCTTCGACGATTATTATTCTCAGTTTTATTCTTGCGACATCACAAATTTTTCTTTCCATTTTTTTTTTTTTTATTTTCTCTTAAAGTACGATGACGACAGTGTTGGTTACAATCTTCTTAATTCATACATCTCAACGCGATGAACATTAAATACAATTCAATTAGTTGTTTCTCTCGTCTCTCGTCCAAAAATAAAATTATTAATAAATAAGTATCATAGGGAATTTGGACATTCAAAAGAATTAGAACTTCGTTTTAATTAATTAGACGTTTTGTCCCTTTATTGGGACTTCTTCAGCAACTTAATCTCTAAAAAAAAGACGCAACTTAATCTCTAAAAAAAAAAGACGCTGAACTTTAGAGATTAAGTTGCTGAAAAAGTCCCAATACAGGGACGAAAACGTTCAATTAATCAAAACGAAGTTCTAGTTCTTTTCAATGTCCAAATTCCCTATGATACTTATTTATTTTAAATACAATTATTATTTAATTATAATTTATCTGATCAATCCAAACGTTCTTCGTGAGCATTTAGCTTCTGTGATATCCACTTTCCAAGTTTGGATACTTTTCTAATCTCCTTTAAATAGCGAAATATTGTCCCATGAGATGAATGCATCTTTTCTACGATTTGATTCACTGTTAAATGTGGCTCTAACTTCTTAAGTTTTTTAAGAAAGTTGTTATCAAAATACAAAATACAAACTTCTGGACTGATTTGATATTTTGTGATTTCTTCTTTATACAAAATATTATTCATTTCTCATTCGCTAATGAATATATAATGAAGATGATGAATAATCGTCGTCTAGGTAACGAATTAGTTTCGGAAGTCAAATAGCAAAGATTCGTACTTTCACTGAACATTTAACAAAGTCAAAGATCAATCATCGTAGGAAGAATACAAATAGGGTACACAAAGGCGAGTTAGTTGTGCAGGGTGGTGTCGTGGGTCTAGATCACTATGGATCATCATCATCATCATCATCATCATCATCATCATCATCAACGATATGACGTTTGTCTGGGATCGGTAGTAACGATGGTTGGTGAAAGTGAGTCACCGTAAACGACGCGAATTAAGGGCAGTGCACGCAAAAGCACGCGCTTCAGGACAATCGAACAATTGCAATGCGCGATGTATGTATGTAAAAGTATACTTAGGTTTACTATACTAAACTTCAACCGACCGAGTCTCGACTTGCTGCTGCTGTTGCTGGTCAATGGCCTTAAAAAAGGCTCGCGTGTTCTTCCTGTGCAATGACCTTTGGCCCTTTGCACTTTGTTTTCTTTGTTTTTTATTTTTTTATTTTTTTTTTTTAATACCAAATTAGAAGAACGAAAACTATTTACGATAAACATTCGATATAATTCCCTTTTTTTTTTCTTCTTTTTCTTTTTTTCTCCTTTTTCCGATTAATAATTAAATACTCGAACGATCCAATCTCGCGCTTTGTTCACCAATCGAGTCCGTGATCTCATTTTCGCTTATATGCGTAGATATATTTAGTTTTCTCGTTTTACAAGCAATATACGCTTCTTTACACAGTTTATGTGTATACCTATTTATAACATAACTGGTTCAATATTGGTTTTTGACTAAAGTTACATTTTGTAACAATTATTTTTGCGCTATATCAGGTTTAATAATAAATTAAATAATATTATTATATGAAACGAGTGTTATATAAAATTTGCTCTATTGAATTATATAATAAAAATATAATAATAATAATTATAATTAGAGAAATATTCAACGTAAAATATTAATTAAAAATTTGAAAAGTAATTATTTTATATACGTTTAATTTTAACGTAATTGGTCCAATATATTATCGATTATAAATATAATTATATATACGATAAAAATGTATATAGAAAAAGTCCGTAACTTAAAATAATACATGTTTGTATAACAGAGAAAATACCTGGTCTTTTCATATCTAACAATCGATCATTTTCTATATTTTTACTCTTAATTAAATAATTATTTTAGTATCACACTTAATAAAATACCCATTAAAGTAAGAATAATACAAAGTAAATTTGTTTAAAAATTGCATATAACTTGGAATAAATACACAATTTAGATCTGATATTATATAAGATGAAAAATTCTCAATTGAAAGTCATCACTGGTTAGGAACGTTAAAAAAAAATGTATTTTAGTTAAAACAATCCTAAATATTACTAGAGTATATTAGAGTATTAAAATAATTGTTAATTAATCGAAAAAAATGTGTATTGTTGTTTAAAAGCACGGAGTATATGTTCGGTGCACCATACTCTTCGAAATAAAACGTTAGATTGTTTTTTTTGTCATCTGTGAAGATTACATATGTATAACATACATAATACTCGAGATCAATAAAATTTCCTTTTATGGAAAGTCACATAAACAACATTTAATAAAAGTACTATCATAGAGGACTAACGACTCAGTCTATTGTTTGATTTCGAAGAGGAAGGTACACACACACATCAGAAGGGGTAAATAATTATTTTTAAATTATAATATACATATTTTTCGATGAATTAACAATCATTTAAGGTAGATCTAATACAGTATTGTACTTTACTAATATTTTTGATTGTTTTAACATTTTTTTGCAGTTATGACTTCGGGGGTAAAATTTTCGTCAAATAAAAAATATCAAATCGAAATGATTTAATATTGAAAATATATGAATAGATATGTAATATTAAATCCAACGTATGTGTGTTTAAATGATCCTATATATATACTGAAAAAATAAAATACTTATTATTAGATTACAATATACATATTTTTTTTAATTAATTAAGAATCATTTAAGGTATTTCGAATACTCTCAAGGTATGTTACATCCCTACTTACTTTTTTTATAATCAAACGTATCTCGAAATAATCAATGTGTCCCTTTAATACACATACACACACACACATATACACCTTACTAAACTAAAATTTTTTACATCATAATTTCGTTTTATTGTCGATCGATTGCAAATTTTTATTTCACCCTTTCTCTAATCAATTCTTTTCGCGTTGTGTTTTATAAAATTGTATCGTAACCATCGTTAACAAAATTTCAATTCAATAATGTACGTAGAAAGAATACTAATTTTAAATTCGTAAAAGAAGTTATTCGACCGGTCTTGGTATATACGTTTAGCGTTAATTCCACATATTTAAGTAAATACAACACCTTATAGGTGCGGTGTAAGCGCATACGAGATAAAACGGTGCTACTATGCGAAGGGTTGAAAACACCACCGTTGTTTGCCTCGAAACTTCGGATTTACATATGTAAAGCTGCAGAGAACTCTGAACATTCATTCCCCTTCTCTTTTTCTCTCTCGCACGCGAATCTTTCTTTTCTTTCCCTATCCTTTTCTTTTCTTTTCTTTTCTTTTCTTTTCTTTACTGAGAAACGACACTCGCCTTCGAAGAGATAGTAATCCGATCGCTTATTTCGGCTTTTTTACTTCTGTCCCTCAGTCTCGTTTGTCCATTCATTCATTCATTCATTTATCCATTCATTCATTTATCCATTCATTCGTTCGTTCTTTCGTTAGCTCGAGAACTGACCTACCTTTCGCACCCGACCGATCGTTTTTTTCTTAGAAATAAGTCAAGAAACACCTGTTTGTCTTCTTCTTCTTATTCTTTTTCTTCAATGTATTTCTAAACTAACCTAAACGCTACCAGACATCACCACACAACAGCACCAGACAAATTTTCCTAGAATTTATGTAGGTCTTTTATTCTTTATTCTCTATTTTTTTTTTTTTT
>NW_014569815.1:58546-75871 GCF_001313835.1 Polistes canadensis
TTTTTTCTTTCAATTTTTAAAAGAAATTTTTAATCAGTTTCTTCATCTTCTTCTTCTTCATCTTCTTCTTCTTCATCTTCTTCTTCTTCTTCTTCTTCTTCTTCTTCTTCGTTTATGTTATGAGTTATGTGCTTTCGAAGAGAGTTCATGTTTGAAATTTCCTTTGCACGTTCCGCGGACAAGTTTAGCGTGTGAAGGTTTTTTTATTTTTTGTTTGCACAGTTTAGATATATTTTAACGAATAGGAATAAAACGTTATCTTCAAAATTCTATTCATTTTATATTGAAATTACAATTGATTTCAATAGAGAAAATTAAACGATCAACTCTATCAAGCATCGATGTTTAATTAGTTTGATACTCTGATTGTTAACGAGCGTTTAATTACGTCATTACTATGTATATATATATATATATATATATATTTATAGAGAGAGAGAGAGAGAGAAAGAAAATTATCAAATTTAATCCTGTTATTTAATTATTAATTTACACTCGTATACACGACAACTCTAATAAATAATCCAAACCTATACGAAAAGTTCGTATTTAATTGGGCGTTTGTTCAATTCACGTATTTCTCTTATCGATATCCAGGATAGATGATTACGCACGATCAATTAGAAAATAGAACATTTTGTTTGACTTCAAAAACAATCGTGTATTTGTCGTAAATAAATCGAATACTTCGTTTCTCTCTCGTCATCCCGATAAAAATATCTGCAGTACAGTTAATCGAAATCGAAATAGAAATAAAGGGAAAAAGGGGAAGATAAGATGATAAACGAGTAAGTGAAATTAACTAAATCGTTGAGTGGATACGAAGTAGAGAAATAGTGAATAAAAGAGAAAGAGAGAGAGAGATGATATCTGGAATTTCTGGCAATCCCATTTGCCATTTTCTCAGGAACGTCTGAACCCTTCGATCGTATATCTTATCCCGATGTCATATGGGAGATAAAATTGAGAACCTTTTCCATCGTCCCTACGAACTATTATTAATGATTAATAATAATACACCGATAAACAAGTAAAACTTCGTTGTATCACAATTTATCTCGATTCAATAATAATATCATCATTACCACCTTTCTTCTTCTTCTTTAACAGCTCGTTCATATTTCCAAGAAATTCTTTAGAGGGAGTGAAAATAATCATAAAAGAAAATAGATAGTAAAGAAAAAAAGAAGAAGAAATATAAAACAAAAAGAAGAAGAAAGAAGAAGAAGAAGGGTGAAAATCAAAGAGAAAAAAGTAACTAACAAGTTATGAAATTATCAAGGGAATCAAGGATTTTATCTTTTAACCGAGCTAATCATGGTCGTCCCCATAATCGGGCCGTTGCGATAGCCGTGATCCAAATTAGGAGACGGCGAGGCGGCCTTTTAAAATTCTTTTTACGAGCTCTCGAACATCGTGCTTGGAAATTGACTCGCGACACAACATTACCACCACTCTCTCTTTTTCTCTTTTTTATTTTTTTTTTCTCTTCTCTTTCTCTCTCTCTCTCTCTCTTTCTCTTTCTTTCTCTTTCTCTTTCTATTTACCTTCATTAGCTATCACCGTTCGCAAATCGTTCAAGTCGTGCGTGGAGGCGGCGAGGAAACACGTATTCTCCATTCGATCGAAGATATATAACGACTTTAAAATGTAACTTCGAGTTGCGTACAAGCCAAAAGAAGTGAAGAAAGTGTCTCTCTTTCACGAGAGTTAAGAAGAAGAAGAAGAAGAAGAAGAAGGAAAAAAAAAAAAAAGGAAAGAGAAGTTTTGCGCGCGAAGTAGTAGTATCTCTACGAAGAAAAGACTTTTGCTACGTTTTTATACGAAGTAAGGACAACTTCCGAAGCGTGTCGAAGACTCGTTTCATTTAGGGAGCTTGTCTTTTTTTTTTTTTTTTTTTTTTCCTTTTTTTCTTCCTTCAATACACTTTATACCATAACATATCGAACCTATATTTTATCACTTTTTTCTTTCTTTTTGTCTTCCCATACTGAAAACTTTCTTTTCGTTTTTATTATCGTTGAAGCAGAACTAAGTATACTTATCTTCCTACATATTTTCGATGTCTCCTCATCTTCACCAATAAAATATAAACTGTGTGATAGAGTTGAAAAGTAGTTTTTTTTTTCATTCGAATAATTTTCAACGATAAAATTAATCGAAGAAGTAGAAGAAGAAGATCGGTAGTAAATGAGGATATCCAATCGAATTCCAATGTCGGCAAACGAATGATTGGAATGTCGGTTAGATGTTTTAGCAATGATCTCGAACGTTTATTATACGTTTTAATTTGACGGGACAAGGAACGCGAGCGTGAAAGCGTGCAAACTCCTCCCACTGGAATGCTAATTATCTCATTTCTCATTTAACATAGAGTACTTAGCGTACCACCTTCCTTTGGTCCTCATTAACTTGATGATCGATCGATCGTCGAGTGTTGTCCACGTAAGGGCAACGATATAAATATACTTCGGTATAGTCTTATTCACTATACGATACGCAAATTATCGCGCGTAAACTTAATGAGCATCGTACGTTAAACGCGTGTCTCTATTCTCGAGATAACGAGCAGAACGTTTTAAAACGTAAGGGGGTCGGAGTTCAACGATGTCTCTCTGCGTTCTCATGAATTTATTTTTATCCCTTTATTTCGATTTACGTATGTATACACTATTCGCGTATATACGTATATGTAATACATTATTACAGATACCAATTTTGATTACGCTTACAATTAAGTGCATTTATATAATAGCATTTATGTTTCGAGCTTCATTAGTTTCATTTTTTTTTTTAAATATTTTTCTATGTGTTTTATATAAATCTTTGATCTCGGTAATATTTGTATGTCAATTTATGCGAATAAATTTTTGTTTATTTGCATCGATATATTATATTATATATTATATTATATTTTCATCGATAAGAAGAAATATTATTTCGCGTTAATTTCTTTATACTTTTATAAGGAACACAAGAAAAAAAAAAAACAAAATCTCTCGTTCGATTCCCATTTAAAAAATATTCGAATATTTATTTAGAGCTCGTGATAAATAGTAAAACAAGAAAAAATGAAATAAATTAACGCGCACCGCGACGGCCGCGTTAACGCGATTTAACTATCTGAAAATTCAAACGCGTGTGTTGTTTAATATCTCCCTCGGCGATGTTAATAATCGAATTTATCTATCGGTGACGATTGATATATCACATTAGCCTTTCATTTGTCCACATTTACGAGGGAATTTGCTCGTACGATCGTTACTTTACGAGCGGTCTCACAGCGGGTGGGGGTGGGGTGGGGATAAAAAAGGGAAGAAGGATCTCGAAGGATCTTTCGAGGTGAAATTTTTTTTTTCTTTTTTTTCTATCATCGTAGCACCCTTTATTTTATTGAATAATCGTCTCTGTATTTTATTAAAATACGTTCCTGAACTCGATTAATTTCTTCGTTATTTTCCCGTTGCATGAAAAAAATTGCTGTCGTAAAATGAAATCCAATCGATTCCTTTTTTATTTATTTTCGTTGTTGTTGTTTTTCTCTCATCATTCGATGACGGTGTCTCCTCTCGTTTCAAAAAAATTCTTCTCCTTGTTTCGTTGTCCGTGTTGCGTGTCAAATCGAAACTCGTTTAACATCGAACGATTCATTCGGTACTTTGCCTAGATTTGTTTTCTCCGTAATTCGAATTGTACGATCACAATTTTCAATTAGTTTTGCGACTAGACGACAAAATTATTTTCAAAGATTTCTTTATAAATCGATCGAGTTTTCTATCAACGAATTATACTTCGCGCGAAGATTAACGAGGGCAAGGGGGGCAGGGGAAAAAAGAAAATATAGTGAAAGTGGAACAATGCGGAAACGTTATTCACTGTATGGTTGTTGATTTTCATTTTATATAGGGCCAGTTTACACGTTAAATAGAAAATACAAGAGCATATACTCGTGTCTCCGTTTTCTCGTGTTACGAGCTGAGCCATCTGGATATCATCCCGACTTTCTATCCTAAATTCGATAGACTTTACACGAGAGTGGGAAAGAGAAAAAGAGAAAGAGAGAGAAAGAGAAAGAGAGAGAGAGAAAATGCTCGTAAATATTTCGGAATGAAATATATCGACTCGAAAATACACTCCAGATTGTAGCGAAGTTTCGATCTTCTTCGGTAAACTGGGCTGGAATGGGGGTGGGGTGGGGTGGGGGGAGAATTAAGGAGTAAGAGAGTGAGGAAAATTTATCCGGAAATATCTCTGACGTAAAGAGACCAGAGAAAATACGCGTCTCTAAACTCCGTACATTTTCAAGGTGCGGAAAATCGTAATCCTTTCGCTATCGATGTACTTTTCAATCGTCTCGAAAAAATAAAAAAAGAAAAAATCGATTCAAGTAAATACAGATATTAATGTTGACATTATCGGGATAAAGTTTGTATCTTCGTAGAGATCTATTAGTTTTTCAATGTTTTAAACAAACGTACGTATAGAGGATAGATTTATGATGCTTATATGATTTTTGAAAAAAAGGAGAAAGGAATGCAGTTTATACGCGTACCCCCTTGTACTTGTATATATCGAAGAACAGGTGTTGCGAAGTGGTGCATTAAATCATGCTACAACGAATCAAAACACAATGGTACTCCTGGGTAAGAATTTTTCATGAGTTGTATGTATAGAGGCCAGCTTAAATAATATTTTTGGGGAATCTATATAGAGTGGGATAGAATTTTTAAACGTGGGAAATGAAAGATTGTATTATACGAGTTGCGTGAAAAATCATAGCAAAGTAATGCAAAATATTATGGGAATTAAAACAAATAACTAATATATATTCGAAAGTAATAATACTCTTTTGTGAAAATATTTATCGTTTATGATTATTCTGTCTTATTCTTTTCTTCATCCCGGGATCACAATTCTCTGGCTAATGTTCTATCCCGGATCCCTGGGGAATCGAGTAGAGGGAGTTTCATCGGTCCACCAGAAGGGTCTCTTCATCGATCATATTTAATTGAAACCCAACACCCACCCGCCCGGATATCCCTTTATAAATCTAAATTTACCGTCGACTATTTTCACGGTGGTCTCTCTCTCTCTCTCTTCCTACGAAAAGAAAGATACGTGAAAATACGGTCCAACGTATATTATTCATATATGCACGTGTGTGTACTTTTCGCGTATCTCGATATTCATATCTGGGTGCATTAACGTCATAAAGAAACAAAATTTCATACAAATCCTGATATCCCCAATGATATTCCTTCTTTTTATTTTAAATTCGTTCAAATATATATCACGATATATAAAAATATAATATCAAATAATATTAAAACATATATATATAGTTTTTTTTAGAAGATATTTACTTATATATGCTTAATACCATTGAATTATTTATTAATATTCTATACTATACTAAAAGACAATGCATAGTATTGAAACGAAATAATTGAAAATACGAGGACACGAGAAGTTTTCTTCTAACGTCAAACGTTAAATCTCTCTCTCTCTCTCTCTCTCTCTCTCTCTCTCTCTCTCTCTCTCTCTCTCTCTCACATGTTAGACAAGATCGATACTATACTAAAAGACAATGCATAGTATTGAAACGAAATAATTGAAAATACGAGGACACGAGAAGTTTTCTTCTAACGTCAAACGTTAAATCTCNTACGAGGACACGAGAAGTTTTCTTCTAACGTCAAACGTTAAATCTCTCTCTCTCTCTCTCTCTCTCTCTCTCTCTCTCTCTCTCTCTCTCTCTCTTTCTCATGTTAGACAAGATCGATTTTATCCAGAGATACATTATCGATTGTATGTACTCTTTAGCGAGGATAGAACAGACGAGGACTGTTTTAGACGCTTAGGCATACTCATATTCGCGAGTATAAGTCATCCTTGAAGGAACATATTCATGAAAGTGACTTTTTTACTGTTAGACTTGTCGGACGATTCGTTGCGGCTTGAGAGTGTGGCAGGAAAAGCGTCGGTGGTACGTCTTTATATAAGAACATACATACATGTATAAAAATATTACTATGTATTAATATATATATGTATATGTATATATAGGCGTTTACGATCAGACGTAGGATTTTCTTTCGACGCATCGGATCGAAGTTAATCAAAGCGATCGCGATGGTCAGGGTTTGGTGGTGTTGGTTGGCACGGCTTGTGGCGGTGAACGTGCATAAATATTCATGAGAGATCCTTCTCTCTACGTTCGCCACTCTATCATCGAGTTTGAAAGGAAAATAGTCTCATCGGGTCTCTCTCGTAGTATCTCTCACGAGAATACCCATAGGAATATATTTTTTTCGTCTACTTCTTCTTTCCTTTTTTTTTTCTTTTTCTTTCCGATACACGCTACTATCTATCTCTATTGGTCTCTTTATATATTTTTCTTTGTATTTATATAAACCTTATATATATATATTCCTCGTATGTTGTAAATTAATATCAATATTTTCCATAAATCCCATGTGGCGATATAGAATGAGCCCAAAGTGGAACCACCGATCTTTATTTCTTTGATAATGTGCAACTATTCGAGGTAATTCACGGTAGGCTTGTTTTCGGCACTATTTTATTGATCGATCGATCTTTCGATCGTTCGGGGCCCTTTGGAAAATGAATGGAAAAAAAGAAAAAAAAAGAAAGAAAGATAAAGAAAGAAAATGTCCTCTTCTAGTCCGCCGATATTGTGTCATCGACTCTCGAGACGGTGCCGTTCACCTTGGGTACGAAGCTTCAACCAGCATCGTTTGAAGAGACGCCCTTCAATGGCCCTGCGAGAGGAGAAGAGTCCCTATACTCTTTCTTTCTTTCTTTCTTTCTTTTTCTCTCTTTCGTTCTCTTTTCATCGAGAACCAACCCTGTAAATTTGTATCTTGTAACTGTACTCACATGAAATACTTGTAGGTACCTACCTACCTTCCTTTAGATACTTTTATAAAAAAAAAACAAAAAGGGAGAAGGTTCTCTATTAATCCGATCTTTTCGCAATAATTCAATCAACGCGAGAAGAATTTTTATAAAAGATATAAAAGATTGCAACACATATCTTCGTATAGACATTATTTCTAATATACGTACATTAATAATTAACATACGTATATATATATATATAATTACGTATTTTGAATTTCAGATAGAATATTAAGATAAGATAATGAGACATGGAAAGAAATTTAAAACCTATACGGGAGAAAGATCAACGAGTGACGTTAACCATATAATACAACACAACGCTTACCTATTTTAAAGGGAAACTGAAAAGAAAAAAAATGAAAAAAAAGAAAAAAAAACAAGAGAGAGAGAGAGAGAGATTATATTAGTTTTCAAAAGCAAGAAACTTTCGATGTGATCGTCTTAACATTTTCGACTTTCCATTCGTGGGTTATATTATTACATTGACACGCCACGCGACACCATAGAGACACGGAGAACCGGCTATCAAGTTTCGTCCCATTATACCTCCCATGTATTTATTACGGCTTTTCTCTTCTCTCTCTCTTTCTTTTTCTTTCTTTTTCTTTCTTTTTCTTTGATGGACCCAACGGTGTAGCTCTCGTCGACTCGTCCAGGTCCCTTTTCACTCGTCAACGTCTCGTATTCCAGGCGCTCTTAGCTCGTCCAATCAAAACTACGAACGATGACGTCTTCATTCACGGGCCCCACCAGCCCCCGTAGCCTTGCACGACTCCGCCCTCCTCTTCCTCCAGTTCTTTCTCTTTTTCTCCCTTAACTTTTTCTCAGATTCCATCCTTTTTTTCCCTACAACCCAACCCCTCTCGTTGCATCGTCGTAGTACGCTAATTGATCCTAAGTGGCTTTCGGGCCGTGTTCTCTTCCCCTCCTATCCTTTTTAACAGGGCCTCATTCTTCTTCTTTTTCTTCCTTTTTTTATTTTTTTTATTTCCCCCTCTCTTTTCTTTTTCTTTTTACTTCTTTTGCTTTCGAGTTGGGAGATTTCTCATCGTCGTTCTTGCACGATATGATGCTGCGTGTCGCGTTTTGTGACGAAAAATTTGGTCGAAGTTGATGGACGAAAAAAAAAAAGAAAAAGAAATAAAAAACAAGCGGTAAGGTATACAACGTCTGTCAACGAGCTTGAATATAGTTCAAAGTTTCTAATTTTTTCTCCCTTTCTCTCTCTCTCTCTCTCTCTCTCTTTCAGTCAGTCAACACGTTCTTCCTCCTCGTGCACTTATAATACCACGAAAAAGATTTGATTTGATTTTTCTCCCTTTCTCTTCTTCTTCCCTCTTTTCTTCTTCTTCCCCTCTCCCCTTTCTCCCGAAGAAAAAAGAAAAATAAAAAAAGAAAGGGTGGGGGGAAAAGAAACGTTAACGTTTTAACCCGAGAGAGAAAAAGCTTGGTGGTAGATTTCGTTTGAAACTCTCCTGCGGCAATCTTCATCGTTTCACGGCGGGAAATAAATATTTGAGAGAGGGATTAAAGAAGATCTAGCGACTTCACCAAGAAACGACGACGACGTGTTCAGTCTAGTTTGCAAATTAAAGAGTCTTGAGAGAAGACCTACGACGACAACGGGAACCAGAAGAAGAAGAAGATGAAGAAGAAAAAGGAAAAGGAAAAGGAGTAGAAGGAGTACAAGAAGAAGAAGAAGAAGAAGAAGAAGATGAAGGAGTAAGTAAGTAAGATGGGAGGGTGGGTGGGGGGGGGGTTAGTAGGTAGAAGGGAAGATCGAAAACGCCGGAGGTCCTAGGCGACGCGATTATTTAACTTCCAACGTAAAATGTATATACTCATTAAAGTGGGATGTTGCCTAGGAGAATAGTACAGCAAAGTATAGCATAGTATAGCAGAGCAGAGCATAGCAAAGTAGAAGAGAAGATAGGACAACAGAGTACACAGCATCTCGGAGCAACGCGCGCTTACATCTTCACGGGAACTCGTTCGTGTGTGTACTGAAAGTTTAATCGTTCGTAAATTGAGAGTAGCGCGAGCTATTAAGAGGTTAACCCAACGTATAGGAGTGGGTACATTTGCATGCAGTATCGTTGCCTTAATTGTTTCTAAATTAAGGCAACGCCTTGTGTCCGGCGTGCGAGAGAAAAGGATTACTTTGCTTCTTTCTTTCTTTCTTTCTTTCTTTCTTTCTTTCTTTCTTTCTTTTAACCATTATAGCATCCTCGTTTGGTTCATTAACTCGACGAAATACGGTCGCTTAGAAATCGCCGCATTAACAACTATGTCAAACTTTTTTTATTTTATTTCTTTTATTTTTTGCCAGTCTTTTTATTAGACCAATACTAAAATAAGAATTTTAAATGATGATACACGTATCTCTCTCTCTCTCTTTCTAACACATTAGACAGAAACCAATGAAATTTTAAACGATCCAGTATTATTCTAGAAAAGATTAATAGTACATAACTTTTGATCGTAGATTTTGAAGAAAAGCATAATAAATGATCATAAGAAGTTAAGAGTTTATCTATTCGTAAATTCGAACAATAAGCAGCTTATTCTAAAGAAGAAGAAACGGTAAAAGAAGGTGGGATAAGGAGAAGGGGGTGGTGGTTTGGAAAGAAAAATTTAGTAAAATCGGAGGCAAACGAACTTGAATTTCTTAGCTCGGTTTTACTTGAAACTTGGTTGGTTGGTTGACTTGGGTTTACTCTTATGGTGTGTGCTCGCGTGGTGCCGAGCTATCAATTTAATCGTCGCTTGATGAATGGAGGGATCGGTTTTCTTAAAGTGCCGGTTTCTCCTCGACCTATCTCCTTCTCTTTTCAACTCCCTACTCTTCCTCTTCTTCCTCCTCCTCCTTCTTCTTATTTTTCTTTTTCTTCTTTTTATTCCATGATGTGAGTTCTTGTACTCGGGGCTACGTAAGCGCGAGCAAAGCGTTTCGAGAGTCATATATCCGTGCCGCGGCGCGCCCTTAAATTATGCGCGCAATTACGTGTACCTGCATCGCGTAAGTGCATCGAGTCTACGGAGTTGCACGCACCCGAGTAAATGCATCTTCTCTCTCGCTTTATTTCTCTCTCCCTCTGTTTCACTCGATAAAGGCGCACCCAAGAGAATACTCAAGTTAAAAGAAGGTGATTTCCCTTTTATTATTTATTTTTTCTTCTTCTTCTTTTCATTTTATTTTATTTCTTTTTTATTTATCGTATTATATATATATATTTTTTTTTATTACTAATTTAAATGATTAATTTATATTTACACGGTTTACTACTATGTTTAAGTTACTGTTATTATTTCTTACATTGATTTACTTTCCACCTTCAGTTGAAATCATATACCGGAACGAATATCTTCCCTATTTCTTAAGATATTATTTTTTTATTAAAAAGAGACATAAATCGAACGACTACAACGACCTACATTCGATGAATCGAGATAAATACACGATCTTGAGAAATAGAAATAAGTAAGTAAGTAAGTAAGTAAATAGGTATTTACGTGGACCATTGTCGACAGCTTGAAAATTCTGTCCTGTGATTTTCGATTCACGAGTTTCGACTTAACCGTTATTCGTTCCATGGTCTCCATAGTACACCAGAGAAATATTCGATTTCTCTGTTCTCCAGCACCTTCTCTTCGATCTCGAGGCGAGGAAGGAAGCTTTAAAACAAAAATAACAAAAAAAAACTCGATCGGAGTGGCGGAAGGGGCCGGTGAGGTGAGGTGAGGTGAGTGGCAAAGGGGGAGGATCGAGCAGCATCCCATTCTTTCTCTCTTTCTCTGCTTTCAAAGCGATGCTATTCTCTCACTTTTCTCTCTCTCTCTCTCTCTTTCTTTGTGTTTCTGTTACGAGAGCATCTCCCGTGCTGGTACGTACGCCTGTATAAATTTCAGCACGTACACGGGGTATACACGCACACGCATAAATTCCACGTGCCCCCTTAGGGTACACAGCGAACACGTAAAACAGTGCCTCCTCAACTCGCGGGCTAAGCTGGAGAGATACGCATAAGCATGCGGCAGCAAGGTAGAAAACGAGAAAAGGATAACTATAGAATACAGAGAGAAAGAGAAAGAGAGAGAGAGAGAGAGGAAGGAAGGGAGAAGAGAAAGCAAGAGATGGAAGAAGAGGATGGAAAAGAAGAAAGAGGAGGGACCTGCGTGTTCAAACAAAAGTAAGCCTGCAACCTGCACCTCGGCTGCGCATAATGCGCTTCTTACTCTTTGCGAGTACTTCTTCTATCTTTTTCTTCTTTTTCTATCTTTCTCTCTCTCTCTTTCTCTCTCTCTTTCATGAAACCACCTACATTCTCCTATCTATACTCTTTCCTTTTCTACTCTTCCCCAGCTTACTCTCTCTATCACACCGACTTTCTCTCTCTCTCTCTCTTTCTCTCTCTTTCTCTCTTTGAATTTCTCTCCATCTCTGTGAGATCTTCTCTTCTTCCTTTTGCCGATGTTACACGCCGCGAAGGTAAGTAACATCCGGGCGAATGTCTTGTTGCCAGGTGTGCGCAAGCCTAACGTTCTCTTAACTTTATTTATTTATTTATTTATTTATTTGCATTGATATTACTCTTATTATGTGCGTTGGAGTACTTTCATATGTAATAGATCATTTTTGTTTTTCAAGTAACATTTCTCATTTGATTTCAAATCAAATAAGTATGTGTTTCTTGACGTTATTTTTTGTTGTTTTTGTTTTGTTTAAATATGAGACGCGCTTTTGGTGTTGTTATTTATGAATAGAACGAACGATCCAATGTTTATGGGTAATGTTTTTTAAAAGTAATTCGTATTATACCATGAACGAGAGAACGTAAAGAAAACATCTACTAACGGATACTAGAATATTTATCTTTTCTCGTCAGTGTAACACGAGCTACACTTGGAAGAAGATTATATTCGCGGATTCTTATAATATAAAGTAAGTTTAATTATATTATATTTTATCATTATTTAGTATTTCTTATTTGTTTGAATTAATTTTAAAATTATGGAGAATATAATAAGCAACGTTTTAACTTCGATTCTGATCAATTTATGTTTCGATGAATATATAATATTTATAGAAATCATATTGTTTTCTAACAATGATAATAATAATTTATTTTCTTGTTTCTTATACGTTGCACATATGTACAAACTTGAATTTTAATTTAAGACATTTAAGAAATTTATTTTAACATCGAAACTGACCAATTTTATATGCATCGTTAATATAATATATTTGATTAAAATTTGTTCACTTGATAAAACAGTTTAAACGTTTGTTCATCATAACGAGGATAATAACGATTTTGTTTTTACTTCCTGCATGTTGTAGATTCCGTACAAACATGTAAAAATGATATCTTAAAAATACAGAAAAACGTGTAGCGTACAGGAATGTTTGAACTTTGTAAAGATACGCTTTATCAAGCCCATTCTTCTTCTCGTTCAAGATATACTCGTATCGCAGTTAATACATCTTCGTTAAATCAATGACAGAGTGGAAGGAAGATTCATTAAACACGATCAATTATAATTTTTATCGTTGGTATATGTGGGTCTGCATAAACAGGAACTAACAAGTGGTCAGACCTGGAAATCGGTTACTTTGCGATTTTATTGTAAAGTAAATTATGTAACGTAAGAAGTATTACCGAGGAGACACTAGTTGCATATTTCATGCATTTCATAAATGTCTTATTATCAATGGTATCGTAAATTATCCTTGATAAATCCACATTGAAATAAATTGTTCCTTTTTTTTCTTTATTTCTTTATTTCTTTTTTCTCTTCTATTTCTTCCACTATATTTCTTCCGTCAGAAATGTCAAATATCGTAACAAATCGAACGTTAACTCGTCTGTTAAATTGTGCAAATTAACTTTTAAATTATGCATGCGCGTCATACGCTTTGACGTTTCAAACGATACCACTTGAATTTTCCTCACGTTATCGTTTTTATCTATCGACTACAAAGGTTCTAATGGCGGAATAAAAATTCAAACGCGACATGTACTTATGGAATCAACAGGTGTGTCGAAGGAAACGAGGAAATTGCGTGCAAAATAAACTTATACAACGAATGCCGCCTGCTCGGACAACACGTCGTTGGTCGTTCGTTTACGCGCTTTTAACTAACGAAAATTTCAACGAGATTTTTTTTATTGATAATTTTCACTATATTCTTGAACAAATGATACTCTTTCTTTTTTTCCCCATTTTTCTAACCACACGTAAAAATAGAAATAAGAAAAAATACGTTAAAACTCGATTAAAAGTCTGGAAGGATACTTCGTTGGAATTGAAAGTTGAATTTTCTTTTTTCCTATTTTCTTTTTTCTTTTTTTTTATTTCTCATAATGTTTTTTTAATGAATAGCACGCGTGGAGAATCATGCGATTAGAAATAATGATTGAAGGACGCGTGATTCATAATTCACAGGATCGGCGGATTGGACTTCTCGCCACGGGGGGAATTCCTTGCAAGTCTCGTGTCTCTATTTTTAACTATTGTATTAATAATGTTCTAAGCGGGTGGGCTGAAAAGTTTTGAGCTTAACATAAGACAACATTTTGGTTCGGTCGAACTCGCGTTTTTTAATTAAATTTAAATTAAAAAAAAAACAAAAAAGAGATTAAAGTATTTTTCCTTTGTCGAGTGCTCATATTTTTAATCAATCATCAATAATTAATTAATTGTCAACTAAATATACAATTTTTCAAGGCAACCCTCGTATCTTTTGCAATAGGTAGAATATTCAGTTGTTAGAAATTTTTGCAATTCCATTGAGTCGTGTTTTTTCAGGTGTCCATCTGTCGTGAACGAAACGTTTGTACAGCTTACTGAGATATAATACGAATTTGTGTGAATTCTATAGAATAGCATAGGTTCTTTAGAAAAAATATAAGGAAAATTCTTAAGCTTCTCTTTGAAATTATAAAACGACTTTGTCATCTTTCTCGGTATATGAATAAGTCGAAAGATTCAAAACTCGTCAGGATAATTGCATTAATCTGATTTAATCTGATTAAAGAAATCCTTTAGCCATTCTGTCTCTTGCCAAACGATGACTTTCTTGACATTTCAAAAGAAAGTTACTCCCCTCCTCCCTCCGACCCCCTGACCGTCATAACGATTATTATTTCATACTAATTATTATCGTGACTTTTTGGGAAATTCGAAGATATTTTAACGTACTCGTAAACGCGATTCTTAGAAAATATCTAAAACAATTATCTTTTAATTTAATTATCTACAACGAACAACAAACGTTTTATCAGAATTATCTTTAATGGAATTTAACCACGTGGTGTTCGATGAAAACTATCGTTTTTATATTTATTTCTCTTTCGACTTGAGTAAATCGAATCGATCATCGTTCGTGCCTTCGAATTCGTCGATCTAATTTAACCGATAATCGAATCCCAGAGATGAAATAATTGATTTCGTATCGCACTCTCGTAACAGATAATTCGAATTCCGCTAAAAAAGAAATGAAATTTTGATTACGCGAGAAAGTAGAAACACACACACACACACACATAGGAGTTAAGTTTTGTTTCAAATTTACCTCTGGAACGTTTCTTCTTGAATATAAAATAGTTACGAACGGAAATAACGGGAAGGAAGGAGTTAATGAAAATGGAATTTAATCTGGGTTTAAAGTTCCCCGTGCGGATCTGTTACACATACCAAAAGTCATTTCTACATGTAAGCTTGAATTGCAAGGAAATGCAGGAAGGGCGGAGGATACGAGTTGGATAAAAAAAAAAAAAAGAAAAAGGGGAGGGAACTTAAGGAGGAGAAGGGTAAATGCAGATAACAAGCCACCCCGGAGGCTTGTTATATGTGCATGTATCCGTGTATATTTCTATGTTTATGTGTTGTATGCATATGTGCTGCACATATGTACCGAACAACGAAAGAACGAGCGAATAATTTCAAAGAAGATAGGCCAGCGGTAAGGATTCTTTATTTCTCTCAATTCTTTTTGTTTTCTTCTTTTTCTATGGTATTCTGTGTAACTAAATATTGTGGCTTTTTTTAACTAGGCTTCTTCTCTTTGATAAAAAAAAAAATTTTATATATCGATAATTCTTAAAGAGAAAACAAGAGTATAATTCCAATAGATTGTATAATAAATTAATTCGATGAATAATCAATCACATTTTCACATATTTCGTGTTAACGAGAAATTCAAGAATGTTTCGTAGTAAAATTTAAGATATTTAAATATGCTTAATTATAAATAGTTATTTCCGTGTAACGGATAGTTGAAAAAAAAAGAAAGAAAGAAAGAGTAAAAAAAAAAAAATACTGATCCCATTTAAAGCTTTAAAGGCTTAAGTCTTTGCTAAGTGGCGAGTAATGAATATGCTAACGCGTGCCGAGTGTGCAAGAAGAAGAAAAGCTTTGCACTCTCTGCAATCGGGTTCAAGCACCTTTCTAGGAGTGTACTACAGGAATTTTATGGTGCTAAAGAACGGGTATAAACGACGGGTTCTTACGAGAAATTCGACCTCTTCGATTCTGTTTCTATTTATATTTCTATTTCTATTTTCTCAATGCGAGGCGAAAATTTATCGATCGTAGGAATAAGAAAGTGCTTCGCTATTGGATTTCTACTAGTGAGAAGTAGAGTTTCTAGACGCATTAAAGTTACCTTAAATGTAACGAAGAAGAGACGTTGCACTTATCGATACTTCGTAAAATTCAATTTCTCTACGACGTTTAATTAATGCGAAATAATAGCACGGCAAGACTCCGCGATGTCTTTATTCTTATTCTTCTTATTATTCTACTTCTACGAAGATGATTCAATAAAGACTAAGAGAAATGTCATTTGGAAATCGACATCGAGTATCGAAACAGCGACGACTAACGATATTTATAATTAAACTTATCACAATCAAATCTACGATCAAATTACCTTGCATCTTATTTTTAATTAAAATTCTTCATTCAATATTATTGCTAAAGAAAAAAAGTAAAAAAAAAAACAAAAAATTATAACTTGCGTGAAAGACAAGTCGTTTGATCGGATTAAAGTATATAAATAAATGTATATAAATCCTTGACAAGTTTAGTAATTAATCATAGTAATTAATCATATTTATATATAGCTATCGCAAGTTAATTTGCAATCAAATTTTATCATTTCATTGAAATTATCAATTAAAATTCTAACAAACCGATATATTATTCATTTATATATATATATTGATTTCATTTTTATTGTATATACCATTAATTATATTTAATATCTAACTAAATCTAATCAGTAATAGTATAAATAGATATCTATTGATAGGTTTAATATTTTAAAGGGCTCTCATTGGTGTACGTTATTATCGAATAGTGTAGTTTCATTTCAAGTTATCTTACGATCTAATATCGCATAAAATCTCTCATGGTGGGATGATCGAAGCTTTTTACAGAACAGAACGGAACCGAACCGAATGATACGGAATAGAACGGAATAGAACGGAACGGAAGAACAGCCCGAGGGCCTAAAGCTTCCAAAGGGAGACCGCTAAGGTCTCTGCTGACCGATACTGCTGTTTGAGAAGCAACCCTTGCCCGAGGGTGCCACTGTGGTTTGAGTAAACACAGGGCGAACGTTATCGAAGGGAATGGATAGGTCGTTCGTTCGTAACCTATCGTTCTATGGGTACCTATGATCACGCGTGCTACGCAAATAAGAGGGGAATTTCTAATATCGTTGGACGTGATGCGTGTATCTTCTCTCTGTCTCTTAAAACGACACGCGTATGTCTCTCTTCTGTTACAAACGCGAACATATTAATTGTTTCTTATTTTTTTTTGTTTCTAAAATTTACTTTGTCAAATTACAAAGAGAAAATGTTATAGAAAATTAACCCTTTTCTACTGTTATTTACTTTGTCTCATATTCTTAGAAGAAGAAGAAGAAGAGGAAGAAGAAGAAGAAGAATACGATAAATTACCGCATAATTCGAATTTCTACAGCACGAATTCCTATAACGCGTTGAAGATATTTCAAATATTTCAACAACGTGCTGTAACAATAAAATGTTGCAATATATATTACATTTACAAATGATATTTGCTTTAATTTAGCATCCAATTGTTATTCATTCCACGTTGGTAATTATATTTACTTCCTAATTGTTTTACTTTACATTTTATATATCGCGTTAATATCAAGAATAATTAACCCGACAAAAGATGAATTTTCTCAATTATTTATATCCAATACACAAAGAGTATTCTCGTTTCAAATTATTGGAAATATAATTTCTCGATGATGGGTGAATACAATTTTTCATAAAAAAAAAAAAAAAAACAACGCGATCTCTCGTTAAATGCGAATTCATAGAACGCGTTAGGTACGAGCCACGTTAATAAAATAATCTA
>NW_014569815.1:76696-99770 GCF_001313835.1 Polistes canadensis
ATATATAGATATGGGATAATAAACGAGTAGTTGGTACGTGAAATAGTATGGGAATAAAATCAGGTGAATGAATAATTTTATTATTCCTTCGTGATGTTTATTATCCGATCGATATTTTGTAATATCTTTAATAAATTATCCAAGGAGTAATATATTTTTAAATATAATAATTATAATAAAATATTATCACAAATATATATATGATTAATAATAAATTATGAAAATATAATATAAGATACGATCTCTGTCAGTTGATTATTTAATATTAAACAAAATATGATGATATTACATATATACGAGAATTGTTAAGAAAAGTTTTTGAGAACCTAACGAAGAAACAATTTCTCCTTTTTTGGTTTTATTTTACTTTGTAAAAGTTATAATTATTAAAGTATATTATATTTCATTCTCAAGATAAAGCATCACCCCTTATTAAAAATTGTACACATTTACGTGGACACGGGTTGAAAAGTTTGTATATCTTAACATAGAAATAATTTATATATTTTTTTGATCAAACTTCATTTTTCTACGACTCAAAACTTTTCTCAACTGATGCTCGTATAATATAACGATCATTTATTTAGAAAAAAAAACAAAACGAGAAACTATTGATCAAAATAATAGAAGTATAAAGTATTATGTAATATAGGTAGAGGTGTACAGATTACGCGAAATAAATTGTAAACATCATTGAACGATCGATGTATTCATCACCTGTATTTACAGTCGCTCGTTGATCAACGTTCATTGTCGGAGAGATATATCGAAAGAAGGATGGGAATGGCAGAGTTGAAGAGGAGGAGGAGGATGGGGGATGAAGGGGGGTTACCGGAGGAGTCTGGGGAATTAATCACGCGGCCAGGTAATTCGAGTCTTCAGCATCGACCGCGAATTAATCCGACGTAAAACAACGGCCGTCTTTCGTCTGATACGGACGATTAATTACTCCGGTCACCCGGTGGATTAGCGATTTGGTCGAATGAAAATTGTTCGTGAGATCGAAAATCTAAACTTTGAAAACTCTCTTGTTCTAAAGTTCATCTTACGTGTTTTTTACGATACTCATTGACTTTGTCGTTAATAAAGTCGAATTATTCAAATAAAAATTGATTCCTTTTGTAGAATTCAAATGATATATATCTGATTATTTATTGAGACATTCATAAAAGAAGAGGCCATTTAAAATAATCGATTATTATTATTTAAGATAGAAATCAAAAATGTGCCTAAATAGAAATGAATTTAGTTTCCGAGAACGATCTAATTTTTATTTCATCTATCATTATTGTAAGCGTAAAAATATATTACCAACGAGTGTTCTGTGTTACGTTTATATTTTTTTATTATTTTTTTTTTTTTTTTTTAGATAAACAAAATAAATATTCCATAGATAAAGATAGAATGGAACGAAATCCTTTCCTTATTTCTATTCTTGCAAATTAGAAAATAAATACGATGGAAAGAAAGTGTTTGGCAAATGCATGTCGAGTTTCTCATCTTTCCTGTAACTCTCCCTCTCTCTTTCTTTCTCTTTCTCTCTTCAAGTGCATTTAGTTTCTTTTTCTGTAGTGCATCTTTCATTCTATGAGAGGTTAGCATAGAACAGGGAAGATCAAGGAGGATGGATATTCTTTTTAGGAAGGATCATTGGTAGATCAAGGGGCTTATGCGAAACCATTCGTCGTCTGCCGTTAATTTATTTATCGTATAAAGAAAAAAAAAACAGAAAAAGAAAAAGAGAAAGAGAGAAGAGAAGAGAAGGAGTTCCATGGACAACAAATCTACCGTATTACAATGGCGCCGTGTATATCGCGAAATATATAGTAAGCAAGCATCTTTCTCTTTTTCTTCTTCTTATATATACATGTGCATGCATATATGCATGTATGCATTGGCGTGGCATGCAATGCCACGACAGAAGGACAACGAAGACGACGACGATGACGACGATGGTGTCTTCGTGGTACGAGTTTATGTATATAACAAGAAGAAAGATAGAACGTGAATATGTTGGCGTGCTTTCTCACACCCATAGGAATAAGAGAAAGATAGAGAGAGAAAGAGAAACCAAGAGATCGTTATCCCAGCGGCGGTTTGTGGGCCTAGACAAACGTACATAAATTGAATGCACCGAGATTAGGGGGTTGCTCAGCTGGTAACCACTTTGTAACAGTACCGAGAAACGACTGAGACGAATGGTAATAGTTGTTGGCTCTCTCTCTCTCTCTTTCTTTCTTTCTCTTTCTCTCTTAACTATCTTTCGTTTGGAGTCGCAAGTACTTTGAAAAAAAAAGTTACACGTAGCGTGTGTTTTTGATTTCTCGATGATAATATTCTATTTCTACGGATAATGTTTAAATCGACACGTAAAACGGCATGTCGGCTAATCGTTCCCATTCTTGTCCTATTGAAATTCGTTCTAGTATTATTCTAATGTTCATTCTAATTATTATTGAGATAATCGCGATCTTACAATACCCAACCCAATGTAATCCAAGTTTGTATCCTTCTAACGATAGAAGCATTCTCGTGTCGCATTTCTCAGTCTAAGATCTTTTCTTTTTCTTTTTCTCTCTTTCTCTCTCGAAGATAAATGTTTAGTTAATAGAATATACAAGAAGGAAAATGTTAGGGAACGGCCCGAGTAAATCGCATTGTCGTATAACTCTACACGGTTGTTGTTGTTCTCGCACGTATAACGGGGTTTAAACGTCTCAAGGATTATGCTAATACGATTCGCGGGCGATCGTGATTAAGCTCGCAGGTAATTTCGATGTTCGCAAGAGTGCGATTTCCACGATTAGCCCATGGGGAGTTAGGGGAAGGGAGAGACACAAATAGGGAGAAAGGGGGGAGGAAAAGGAGGAAGGTAAAGAAGGGTGGGAGAGAGATAGGATTGCCAGTCGTTTGATTTACATGTAAGCATTGTCTCTGGAGTGTACTTACCTTTGCAGGCCTTGCGATGCGTGATCGGCCTCGCCGGATCCCTATAGTAACCTTCTCGGCAATAATGACAGTGCCTTCCTGCCGTATAATGCCGGCACTGCAGGCAAACGCCTCCGCTGACACGTCCCGACAGCTTGTAGAGTTCCATGTTGAATCTGCACTTTCTCGCGTGGAGGTTGCAATTGCACTCTGTAACAGGGCCAAGTCGTCTTATTTGTCGTAATAATTATTTATTTATCGATTATAAATTAAGTCAATATCGAGATAACCTTTTTTGTTAACCTTTTTCTTTATTTCTTGCAAATGTATTTTTTCTTTTTTAAGGCTATATATATATATATATATATATATATGATATTATTAGTATATTTCTCATAGCATGGCTAGAATTGTAAATGTGTTTTGATCGATGGGAAAATATTTTGATCGTATCAGATCATTGAGACGGAATCGAAATCTGATATTTCTATGTTGATCTATTAATTGTTGAAAAATAATGTCAATTCATTGTTAAATTTTGGAAGGATCGTTAAGATATCAATTTATTATTGAAATATTAAAATAAAATTAACGGGTAAGTTAAATTTTGAAAAAAAAAAAAAAAATGTCAAAGTACAATCTTTATTGTCGTTCGATAAAATGGTATACAAAAAAACAACACCGCCACGCGCGAATGTGTAATTTTTAATTATAATTTTCATTAAATATTGTGTAATAATCGAAGATAATAAATTGCGATTGAACGATGGTAAAGAAAATTTGCCACGATCGTTCGTTCGTTCGTTAATATTATCAAACTTCTTGGAAGGTAGAGAAAACGGCGAGACTTTTTAATTCTTCTACTTATCGGGAATAATTAGTCTCGTGTTTATTCATTCAAACGCGAAAGAGTATAAGAAAAAGAAGAAGAAATAAGAGAGAGAGAAAGATAGATAGATAGAGCGTTAGGTTCAAGGGTCATTCGCGTTAACGAACGAACGGAACGGCGACAATTTCTTCGGATTCACTTGCTGGAAACGTGTTTCTTTTTTATGTTTTTTTTTTCTCTCTCTCTCTTTTTCTCTTCTTCTTATTCTTTTTACGAGCGACAGCAGCAGCAGCATCATCATCACCAACTTTGTACTTTTTGTTGTTCCCTCCTTTTTCTTTTTTCTTTTTCTTTTTAAACGGATTCTTATGTGAAAGTAAAAGATAGAAAGAGAGAAAGAAAGAGTAAAAAAAATGAAAGAAAAGTGATATAAAATCGTCGTTGAACGTCGTCTCATTGATCGCAAGTTGGCTGCTGTTTCGCGTCCATTGAATTCTGAAGCAGGAAAAGAGGAAACGAGAGTGGTTGCTTCTTCGAAAAGAAGAATCGTGCCGTAACTTCCCTTCGTTCGTCTCTTCGAGTATCTCCACGATACTCCGACGTTCTTCTTCGTGACTTCTTGAAAATAACGGAATAATTGAAAGACAAGTATGGCTCGTGTATGGTAGGTAGGTAGGTAGGTAGATAGGTACTGATGAAGAAGCAAAAGAGAAAGAGAAAAAGAATGAGAAAGAGAGAAAGAGAGAGAGAGAGAGAGAGACTAGTAGAGCGTTAGGAAGGGTTTGCAATTTTTACGACCCTTTCCACCAAGCCCTTTTCTTGAGAATCTTCTCGACCCAATAATCCGTGTACCGAACCAGGAAGAAAACGTATCTAGCTATGTAACTACGTGCATTGAACAGCTTTGCTCGAGCTTCTTGCAAACCTTTTTATTTCTTCTCTCTTTCTCTCTCTCTATCTCTCACTTTTTCTTTTACTCTTCTCCTAATCTTTCTCACGTGCGTTTACTTCACACGTTTTCAAACCACGGAGAATATCCTCTGTTACATCACGAACAATATAAAAGAAAATAAATTTCTTCTATTCGCCTCCGAATTCTCCGATAATTCCATTATCGTTTTTATTTTTTTTTTTACACTCTCTCTCTCTCTCTCTCTTTCTATTTTACTCAAGACCCTTTTTCTTGAGTTAGTATTACGGCCAGTATCAATTCGAATTGATTTTTATTGACCGCAATTTGCCCTATCGCACTTTTTCGATTTTAGAAAAGAATAAGGAAGAAATAACATCGTAGTCGTAGAAATTGAGATAGGCTTCCCTCTTTCCGGATAAATCGTTAGCGTGGGGGTTGGGGGAGAGGGGGAGGGAAGCGTGTGAGTGGCTTGTCCAATCGAAATCGAATTATCTTTCGCTTCTTCTTTTTCGTACCCTCGTTATCGGTCCTTTGTGTTTGTTCGATCGTTCGAACCTCGGCGAAAAAATAAAAAATACAAAAAGTATTGTAAAAACAAAAAAAATCATTTATCGTTTCTCTTAAAACAATTTAACAAAAATTCACGATCTACGAAATTAACCAAAAAAAATGTGACATTTGTCAAAGGAACGTTGAACGTATTAACTGTAATTCTTTCGGATTTATTAAAACATTAATTCATAATGCATTCGTGCTTTCGTTGAACGTGTTTATAAAATTTCGCAGATCATTAAATCCATGCCTCAAACAAATTTTCGTAGAAATATTATTTTAATTAACATTTGTGAAAATATCTAAATATTATCACACACCAACGTGTGTATATAATACACATTGATACCTTTCATACAAATTCTTTTTATATAATTAATTTAACGAATTATATTTTTTTTTTCATATTTCTCGAACAGCGTCGTGAATATTCACGATGTGTTGTTATATTGAAAAACATAAAAATGATGAAAGAAAAAAGAGAGAAATTTGTTGGTCAAACATTTAGTATATCGATAGGAACGTAGTGAAAGAGAATGGTTAAGAAAAAAAAAAAAAGGGTGTAGTTGAGAGAGTTTCTAAGAGAGCGTGCATCGGGTCGATCAGATAAACACGAGATAGTTAATAACCTCGTTCAGCCACCGTCTGAAATTCCACGATCGGTTCCTGTTATTAAGCTTTCTTCCTTGCACTAGGACTTGCAGGCCAACCGTGCCGCGAACCGCCTCCTCTTCGAGAGTTATTTTCGTAGCAGTGAAGAGCCGATCAATGCAATTAGAGATTAATCGTCGTTAGATTGGATCGATGATCATCGGTATTTAAGATCATGACATTATATCCTTATTTCTCTTTTTATCGATTTTCTCTTATCTTTTTTTTTACGTGAAAGAACAGAAAAAATCAACAGGTGGATTCTTATTTGAATATTATCATTTACCGTTTTATTACAGGGTAACGAAATATATTAATAATAAGGTATTATAATGTATAAGTATTTATATATAATTGAATTTTTAATATATATTTTATTTATATATATTTCATAACATAATATATCGAATTTTATTATTTATATTCGATCAAATATTTTAATATTCAGAGAAATATCAGAGATTGCAATGCTATTAATTGTACAACTTTGCTATTTCTTTGAAAAGTTTTGATAAATATTTTGTATACTTTTAGCAAATGAATTTTAATAAAACTTATATTAAATTAAAGTACACTCTTTTGTCTACGCGTAGAATACTATATCAAGTTATAAATTTAGCATGTAAAGTTCAAAAAATGTCAGAGAATGCAATGCTGTAAATTGTGCATCTTTACAATTTCTTTGAAAAGTTTTGGTAAATATTTTTTATACTAAAACTGAATAGATTTTAATGAAACTTATATTAAATTAAAGTACACTCTATTGTCTACGCGTAGAATACCATATCGAGTTATAAATTTAGCATGTAAATCTCATTAAATGACATAGAATGCAATGCTGTAAGTTGTGCATCTTTGCAATTTAATGTATATTGCAAATATATATATATATATATATATATATATATATATAGAATTGTCGTGTGTGTACTACTTGGAATCGATGAAGTGATGATAATTTATCTTGGTTTTTTCTTTTCTTTTCATTTTTTTTTTCAGGTAAGAAAATTAACAGGCCGATCGGAAATCTTCTTCTATCTCCTCTCCTCGGGCATTTTGCATCGTATTTCTTCGAAGAAGCAAAGGTATTTCTCGCACCCTTCTTCTTCTTATTCTTATTCTTCTTCTCTCGACAATCGTCCTATCGCACGCGCATCATCCTCTTCCTCTCATGGACCAGAATCTCGTGAACTTAATCTCCAGCTCGTTTTGTACTAACGACTCGAAGCGCACCCTTTACGAAGAAACAAAAGGAAACTATGAGGTGTACAAGGGATCGTTCGATGAAAGAAGAAGACAAAAATAAAAGAAAAAGTTGCGGGACATCGAAGGCACACATGCTGTTTAACAGTTCGAACCAGTTTCATGGTTCCAATATCGCCAAATCTTTCCTCTTTTGATTTACATTTTTTTCTTTTCGAAAAGATCTACTTTTTTTTTCCCTCCCTCAAATGCACTTTCCGTATTATTTTTCTAATTTTTTACTTTATTTACTTGATTTAATTTGATTTGATTTGAGATTTGATTTGATTTTATTTGTTATTTTCTTGTATTTTATTTGATATAAAATGAAAAATAAGTCCGTCAGCAATTTTTCTAACAAGATTTTTCTAACGAAAACAATTTAACCCGGGGCGTCTAATATATCGTCACAACGACTCCTAGAATCCAACTATAAACGCGAAGAAAAATAGGTTAGACAAAGATAGATACGTGATTCTCCGTAAAGCTTGTCTTGCGGTAAGCTTTCGTGGTTAGATAAACTGCTTCGTGTGAGACTCGTTTAGCACCGTAGAAAATTGCCAAATAGTTTCTTTCATTCTTTCTAGTTTTCATCTACACCCAAAAACCTACGCGAACTCACACCTACACACACACAGAGAGAGAAAGAGACATATATATATATATATATGTAGGATATTCTTATTCTTAAAAATTTTTGATGGAAACATCCTGATTGTTACCTTATTTTTTCATTTTATTCTACACTTATACCGCGAGAAAGTTAAACGATTAGTAATGTGGTAACACGTGCAAAGTAAAATATCAGTAAACTTCGATTTTAGTCGTTAAAAGAAAACTCGTTAGATGTAGAAGAAGATCCATGGAAAATTGTTGTTTGAAGTTGCATCAAGTTAATTTATTAGGTAAAATACTTGATAAGATCAAGAAGTGTTCGTGCGAGTAACCAAAAAAGCAAGCAAGAAAGCAAGAAAGTAAGAAAGCAAGCATCTACCTTAGTTGCCTACGTTCTCGAGCTTATTAAAATCAGCATAGAGTTGAAATTTCAAGATAGGCATCGTGAAAGTCTGTAGGGGTATAGCAAGTAGTTTATAATGAAGGAAGTAGATGATGGTTCACATTTCTTAAGTAGAAATTTACACGTACCACAAGCGGTTCTTTCTATACTTAAGAACATAAAAGTTAGTTCTAAGCTTGGAATAGATTTAAACATTATTTTTCAAGATACACGTACTGACGTTGCCAACGTTTATCATCGATGTTTAATCGTTCTATCAATTTCTCCTAAAGTAATATTATATTTTAAGTCAGAGTTGGATTAAAATAACACACACGCGTGCGTGTACGTACTTTTTTTTACGCGTTTTATTATTAAGAAAAAGGATAAGAAGAAAAACAAATTAGAGCGCGATGTTCGTGTAGAAAGGAAACATCTTACAAAGAAAAAAAGAGAGAGAAAGAGAGAGAGAAAGAGGCACTTCTTCTTCAGAAATTATGAAGAAGGTAGTTGTATAGTACCTACTACACCGTGCTATTAGCCATGTACACCGTAGAAATTATTCTCAGCTCTCGCAGGTGCTTCCTCCGTTTCCAATCACTTCGTCTCTCGATAATCGTACACCAGTACCACCACCACCACCACCACCAATCGAACCTCTTGCCAGATGCGCGATAATTATCGTGCTAGGACGATAATCTCATTACGAAATTATAGCGTGACGAGACAGGTATATATATGTATATGTATATTTATGTGTATATGTGTATACATACATATAGTATACCGTACCAATGTATTTTTACTAATGAAACATCGATCGGGACGGATCGATCTTCATTATCGAAAATTAGTCGAAAGAAAGTGCCAGACTGAGTGGAGAGAAAAGAAGGTGAAGGATGGCTGGGGGGGGGGTGAGGGTAATCGTGGTGGATGGGGGCAGAGGAAGATAATACCTCTTTCTTTTTCTTTTTCTTTTTCTTTTTCAATTTTAATTTCCATCTCTTCCACGAAGTAATCCTGTCACAGGTGCGTTCTCCTTTCGAGTTGCCTTTTAACCATCTCTCCCTCCGCCAACCGCCCACGCATGTGAAAATTCCGACGAAACGAGCAACCGAAGCGTGGAGCATTAATAACTTCGAACCACGGGGGTTTCATTCTTTTTTCTTCGTTTGTTTCTTCGCGCCGTGAACGTGATCGAGAATGAGAGAGAAAAGAAAGAGAGAGAGAGAGAGAGAGAGAGAGAGAGAGAGAGAGAGAGAGAGAGAGAGAGAGAGACGAGCGGTAGTGCTATTACAGGGAATATTAATTATCAATAACGGCCGTTCTCTAAGTTCCTTCGTAAAGAAAAGAGAGAAAAGGGAAGGAACGAGATAAAAGAAAAAAGACAAAAAGAAAAAAAAAGCGTGCACGAGCGAGAGGGATCGAATTGTTTGATAAATATTAAATTACACGGCAAAAAATATGCGAGTTAATTATTTAAGATAATTTATTGAGTTGGGCAACCTAAGCAGAAATGAAATATTTACTTACACACGTACAATACATATATATATATATATATGTTATACTTTCTGTTTTAATATTTTTTACTTTTCCCATAAAAAAGGGACCAAAAAAAAAAAAGAAAAACGACAAAAGTTTCTAAGGACTCGGATAATGGGGAATGATTTGAAGGAAAAGCAGATAAAATTGGTTGCATCCTCGAGGGGCCCAATTTGTTCACTATTCTCACGCTCGCGATAAAATTCAACAGGAGATGGGGGGAGGGGAGGCTGCTCGGGGAGAGGTGGTGGTATCATCTAACCTGTTTAAAGCGACCCACTAATTCTTTATTCTCCGTTGAAGAACGTTCGTTCTCGCCAGGGAGAAAAGGTTGTGAAGATGCTTTCGATTAATTATTCCGTAAGCGTCTCGGGGCCCCGGTCCTGGTCCCGGCTCCAGCACGAAATTAAAATCGGTTCGTTAACCGGTGCTACGTGGAATTTTTTCTTAATTCTTTGAACGACCGTTCGAGCTACCGATTACCATCCTCTTCCGATAGCTTACCTTAGAAAACGAAAAGATCATCTTTTCTTTTCTCTGTGTTCCTATGATTCTAATGAGGCATGGAAAAGAGAATATCCGGGGACCCTTCGGTAACTTTACGACACTACTATCGTTCACCGTTCCTTTTCGTTATTTCGATCAACCTTTTTTGTAAATTGACGATCGGTGATCGTGCTAAGATAATCTCTATCGTTCACCGTTTAAGCAGATGTCAACTGTCAACGAAATTACGTGGGAACTTTACGCGATAGATATAACATCAAAAGTACCGAATGACAGAAAACATTTTATTAGATTTTTATTGCCCGATATAATAAAACAGATTTTAATCGGCCCTCCTCGTTAAATCTAACGATTTAACTAACGATCTAACTAACGATCGTTACCTTTCTAATACTTTCTTTTTTTACTATATCAACTCTTGTTTTTTTTTCTTTTTCGTTGAGTTTTTTCCCCCTTACGCCTAAAATAAATTTAGCTAATAATTATTATTACTTTAAACACAAGATCTTATACGTATATCTTAATTCTCTTATTAGGAATCTCATTTTGATTCGACAATTAACTTAATGGGATTGGACACTCTCATTAATCTCATCTTTCTTTCTCGTCACTTGTTAACTTTCATAGTGTGACGAAAAAAAAGAAAAAGAAAAAAAGAAGACAAAAATGTCTAATTCTTTTCAAAGACATATAGAGTGTGTGTATGTGCGTGTATGTGTGTGTGAGGGAGATAGAGAGAGAGAGAGAATAGAGAAGCGAATCTACTTGTGCACTTAGCAACCTTAAACGGATTACTCATCGCATATCTTGATGCTTTTCGTCGAAATGGAGAACAGTGTTGTGCCTAGACTAATTCAATCTCTTCACCAGCAGCAGCAGCACCCAGACAACGTTTTCCCGATGGATCCGTCATACGCATATGTATCTACGTATCCCAGCAAGAACGTGTAATTGATCGAGTTACATAGCTCGTCTGAACGTCAGTAATGACGTTCTCTAACGAAGAACGAGAGTGCTCGGTTTCCTCAATGAACAGATATCCTCCCCACTTATTTTCATTTTCTTTTCCATCTAAACGCTTAGCTTAGCTTTTACGATTCATTCTAAAACAAATGAAAAATCTCTCTTATTACCTTTTCTATTTTTCTTTCTCTTAAATACATGTTAAATTTTAGCATAGTTAAATAAGATAAGTTCCTGACCTTTCTTCCTATTCTCGTATTTTCAAATATTCACGCTGTCAGATTTAATCTTATTCTATGAAGGCTAGCAATATATGTAGTTTCTTTCTTCCAAACTTTTTCCTTGAGAGATGATACCTGTCTCGAGTCTCTCGGCAAGGTTCCGCTTTTGAAATCTAAAAGGATAACTTCTAACTGTAAACCTATTCGATCTAGTAGTCGAACCGTGAAACACACGCCACATAATTCCACTTGTCGTCGTGTCATTTCTTCTAACGAGCTTCAATTTAATCACAATCCATACGTGTATTTTCTTTTTTAGGCCACCCGCCCCCCCACACTTATTTTTTCCCTTTTCATTTTGAAAGATCATTCTCGTTTATCGAAATGAATTCATTTTTCTACACGCGTTACTTATTATTACTTATTTACTTTTACAAAATAAAGCGCGTGAAAGGGGGAGGAGGGAGGGGGGGGGTTAAACGATATAGTGTTAAGTATTTTGAAAATGAAAATAGTATTGTTAAAATAGGTATATCTCTTGGTAGGTAGGTAGGTAGGTAGGAATAAAGATCACCGGTCATTATACGTATTAACTGCAGTTTACAAATTGGAATGCGGTCGAACGGAAAGGGCTCGAAAGAGAAGAAGATTCGTTGGTAGGACAATTAACCTTTAAGGTCAGCTGTCGGCAGTTCCCTCGGCGAAACTGGTCGCTTTTCGTTCAGGATTTTGCTGATACCTTTTTTTCGAGGCTATCTATCCGGTTTGTGTTCGAATCTCTTACAAAGAAAAAAATCCTTTTATTATTCCTTAGAGAGTCGATTAGCTAATCTGACAAATAGCGCGAGAAATAGTAAAAAGGTCGAAAGAAATCGAAAAACAAACAGAAGATTTTATTAAAAGATATTATATATATATATATATTTTCACGATTTTAATTCAACGAATTAAATAAAAAGAATATAACAACAACAAAAAGAACAAAAGGTGGAAGAAAGGAAGGAAAGAAAGAAGGCTATTGAAATACGTTCTCTGTCTCGAGGTTAAACGTAAAAATAAAAATACAAGTAAAGTAGAGAAATCGGCTTTATGTATATACGAACCTTACTACTGTTTCATTCCCGAGGTCAAAAAGAAAGCTTTTGAATTCGTTTCACTTTACACAACAACTCGTTTTCGTTCATTAAGTTTTTCTTCATCTCCGACATATAAATTATTCTCGAGGTCTGTTAAATCCACGAAGGACAACGTTCAACAAAAACTTACAATATAATAAGAAAACGAATATACTGGTTTAATATGCAGAAAATTTTTATACGATGTCACGATTTTCCCTCAAAGAGATTTACAAGAGATACGTTTAACGAAACGTCGTTATTTTTTTAAATTGTCGTTAAGAAAATGATCGGACACGTTATCACGATCGTACACATATTGGACGATTTAAAAAGATCCTTTATCGAGGTATCGAATCTTAACCATACGCAAAGCTCGTTAGCAACTGCCGGTAATAAACCGCATTTGTCCGCTGTTTTAAAACCGCTTTGTCGCTGACGTTTAATGTCTTCTATCTATCTCTCTCTCTCTCTCTCTCTCTCTCTCTCTCTCTTTCTCAGGACGTTGGAATTTCTTCAATCCTTTCAACCATCCTCCTCCTCCTCCTCCTCATTCACCTCCTCCTCTTCATCGACATAGTCTTGCCGTCTTGTTTGATATTTTGCAACAGCATCTTTAAGACGCCATTCTCATTCTTCTTGCTTCAGTGTTTCGTTTATTACACGAACTATCCTATTCTCTCTCTCTCTCACTCTCTTACTCTCTATGGTTACATCAAAGAAAAGAAAAGAAAAAAAATGATGAAAAGTAAAAGATATAACTTCTCTATCTATCCATCTATAAAAGATCCGTGCAAGGAGAAGACACCCACGGAAGCGTCTTAAAGTTGCCAGACATCAACGGGGTCTAAAAAAACATCACCGGTTACTAAGATTATCGGCCAACGAGCGTCGATAAAACGTTGCTTTTATATTTTTTTTTTTCCCCGTGACATTACCTTTTTCCATTTTTTTTTTCTATTTTTTTGTATTAACGCTTATTTGTATTTAAGTGTATCTATCTATCTATCTATCTATATATATGTGTGTATATGTATGTATCTGCATAGGATACGACGTATGTAAACCGTACACATAACGTATATGTATTTACGTGTATGCGTTTACGTATGCATTCGGGAAAGCGTAAATTTACGAGCCAATAAATTATCTTGGCTCGCCTATCGCGACGCCTAACGTTCGCAAAACCCTAACGAGGCGTTAACGCTGTCGCGAGAAAATGTCTACTTGGTAGACGTTAATGAGACGACGAGCACGGGATCCCTGAAAACGACGTTCCACCATGCTCAAAATACATATATCGAAGTATCTTGCCGATCTGTTCTATGGTCGATTAATGTTTCCTTCGTGAGACCACCCAGATCTTAACCTTAACTTAAGAATATTTCTCATATTAAATTGTCTTTTCTTAAAATCATCTATTATCCTATCTTTTTCTTCTTTCTTCTTCTCTTTATCTTTAACTTTTACTTTCGTTTTCATAATAAATCATTTTACGAATATATTTATCAAATTCTCGGGAGAATAGGTATCTCGTATTAAGTTTTTCTTTTTTTTGGTTTTTTTCTTTTTAAAATTAGTTACTCTCGTCGTGTCCCACGCGAGAAAGTTATTTATTAGATTTAAATGATATTCTTGATTAAACGTTAGGGTTGAAGGATACTCTTCTCTCATGGGATATTCCTAAAGTTTTATAATACTTTGTCAAATTTCTCTATCATAAATTTGACGTTTTAGGTAATGGCTTGGTTTATGCATCTAATTTTTTTACTTTACGACATTTTATTTTAAACACAATTCGACGAGTACTTTTAATTCAAATATTTAACTTGTATATTATAAAGTTAATGTGTGTTTTTGGAAACAAAAAAAGAAAAGATTAACCGATTAATACAATTTTCCGATCGATCAAGTGTCAATTATAATAAAGATTTAAGAAAAAGTTTGTAAAACTTTGGTGAAAACTTACAAGAATTCTTCTACGTTTAACAAATTGTTAAAATCATTTTTCTTCTTTATTTATATACCCGAAATAACTGTACCTACCTACCTACCTACCTACCTACCTACCTACCTAAGAAAGTAAAGAGACGTGAAATGTGAAAAGTATTTGTGGAATTTAAACAGCGACAAATTACATACCCGGTGTCGCTAGTCGTTAAAATTTACCCACCCTCTTTTTTTGCACCTCCCCCTTCCTTCCTTCTACCTTAGTATGTAACAACGCGCAGTTACGCGTTGATCATTACTACAAATTCTAACGGAATACACGAGATAGAAAGAAAAAGAGAGAAAGAGAGAGAGTTTCCATGAGTATAATCGAATCCAAGTAACCTTGAGACACCGTTAATAAATCTCTTCAACTTATCTTCAAGGAGAATACGTAAAAAGCTCGCGAAACTTGTTAGGTATGTTACATGAAGGACTTACCCTGTCATTCGAAAATGTGAAAATCGTTTTACTACGAGGATTCTCTTTCTCTCGTTTTCAACCATGCACGAATTTCTCATACATGTGTATATACTCCCATACATATATATAGTAAGGGGTAGAGGTATAATGGGTGCCACGAAGAGCGCTATAAACGACACGACATAGCCGTCGACGGTTGTTCGCTATTCTCATTACAAATGGTCTCATCCGTAGACACGTGTTTGTTTATGTCGCCATCAGTCGTAGCAGCAGCACCACCACCACCATCACCATCACCACCACCACCACCACCGTTACCCACCACTAACATCCAGTACCAGCATCGGTAACGGCAGCAACATCGTTGTGCTACCAAGCTTGGAGCACTTACCGTAAATGTATTCCCCTGACAGTGGTATTGCTGTTGTTGGTTACGCTATACACGACCCTAGAGAGAGAGAGAGAGAGAGAGAAAGAGAGAGAAAGAAAGAGAGAAAGAGAAATGAAACAACTTTACTATCCAACATTTCTCCGCCATTGCGAGTAGCACGAACCTCTTTCCTCGTGGTCGTATGTATATTACCCAAGGTGGCTTATTCGTTATACATCACTAAACGAGACACGAGTAAATTTTCATACAACTTCCTGCATAATCTTATGATTTTTCGAATGATTTTAATCGTCATTTCCAATATTATTTGACGTAACGTATTTAATATAGTATTAATCGTATCGTGTTAGTTTCGTTTCGTTTTTACGTTTACGTTTTATGAGAAAAAGAAATAAACCAATGAGAGATAAAATTAATGGAAAAGAAAAAAATATATATATATAAGAGACGGTTCGAAACAAAGAAGATGGTAATAAAAAATAACAAGGTCATTGTGGAAAATGTGTTCGATGGAAGGGTGAAATCCGTCCCCCTCCTCCTCCTCTACCCCCCTTCTCTTTTTATTCGACCCTTTAAGCCGACGTGCCGTGCGTGTTTCACGATACGATACGATTCTGGCAAACTGGTCGGTTAAATGGCTCGGAATCTGAAATTGGCCCGTGTTTCTTCTTTTTCTCTTTTTTTCTTTCATTCATTCTATTTTTTTTTTACCCCCTTAACCCCTCTCTCTTTCTCTTTCTTTCTTTCCGTACCTCTCAAGAGTTTGAAATCGTTCCGTAATTCAATTGGTAAAAGCAGCCTACGAAACTCTCGAAGATTTCTTTTATTTTCGCGCATGGAAGGAAGGAACACTACTACTTATGTTAGACGATAAACGAACATACGTTGCCTTGTTAAAAGAACTATCATAAAGATCCCTCTCGATCGGCATTGAAATAGTTCCTCTTTATTGCGTTCGAGAGGTCGTTCGAATTAATAATAAAGGATCGATCGAGAGAGGATTTATAAAAGAAATTGATAAAGTGGAAAAGGATTAAGGATGGGGATAAGGGGGTCGAACATGTGTGAGTGAGACAGAAAGAAAAAGAAAGAGAAAGAGAGAGGAGAGAGGAATGGGATGACCAATTTTTGATTTGTCACAAAACAAATTTTCTGTGAAAGACAAATCTCATCGAAAAGATCGAAGCAAATGTTTGCATGAAATACTATGGTGAAGACGTCGTTATACTAACTTGTGTTTTGTGTACACGTCCTTCCTACTATGATTACGCGCACGCGTATATTTATACGTGTTATGATTACGTGTGTGTAAGTCATACAAATGTTAATGTAATACGTATATAGGATAATACGCGTTCCTAGATAAACACGTTGCACTCGAATTATAACGTAGCAAGAGAAGGAGCGTTACGTCGATGGTCGAACGCGATTTGTAGAGCTCGAGTACACACCTTCTCTCTCTTTATGTGCTTAGGTTTCGTAAAGATATAGTGAGTGACAGAGAGAGAGATAGAGAGAGAGAGAACATGAGAGAGAGAGAGAAAGAAGGCACGTGTTTGATCATTTCCCAAGAGCTGACAGAGAAAACAAAAGCTATGGACGAAAGGACGCGTGGGCGGCCATTTCGTTCTTCACCACCACCATTACACCCCACCATCATCTCAACAACTCTAACGTTTACACGAGAACGAATTCCTCGAGTACCTCTCGTCGATCGTAGTTTTCCAATTTACGACCTGTATCTATTAACTTTCTCCTATATATATATATATATATATTTCCGTTCTATGCAAATATGTATATAATGCGTATGTACAAACAATTTAATATTTGTATTACAACGCTCTCGAGTTTTAGATTTTTATCGGTGTATACAAAATCTGTCAATTTGAGTTTGACAATTTTGGCATTATTCATTTGTATTATGTGTGATTAATGTATATATATGCGTTAATACAAATTTATATAGATTTTTATGAATATAAGCAATGCCATATTTTGTATCACATCATTTCTCTTGCCAGATTCTAATTAGGAGATTCAAAATTCTATCGATTTTAAATTTCGATTATTTATAGATATAAAAATTTGTATTATGATAATTAATATTTAAATTTCACGCTAATATTATGAACCTATACCTATATATATATATATATATATATATATCTTCATCCTATATGTCCTATCAAATTAGAGTATAAATTCATACGATCTGATATTCTTATTAATAATTCATGAGTTTCAGCAATCCTAATCCAAATCTTTCGATTCGATTTAGAAAATTTGTAGATAAAATTTGTATTCACGATTAATATACAAATTTCACGTGAGTACATATATATATATTATGAATGTATATTATACACATACACACAAAAACACACACACATATATATATATATATCTCAGTGTCTATAAATTCGAGTATCGTCTCGATCTCGGTTGAGAGCCAGCCAAGGCTGTTTACCGTGAAGAGGGTTGGGTGACGGGAGGGAGGGGGGTCGAGGGGGACGGGATATAGTATATACGGAAGCTATTCCGGCGAGAGTGGATAAACTGGAAATCGAAACGATCCATCGAGTATCCTTGGCATTCGTCCATTCATCCTCTCTCAGCGAGAGCGAGCAAGCCAAGTGCCGTCGAAACGTGCGAGTGGGATTTGCACCGAGTGTATCCACCCCCTCACCACCCCCTCCTACCCTCTCGCCTACCTTGGCTTTGGCTAGAGGGGAAGGCGTGGCTCCTCTGAACATTTACGAACTTGTCTAGCGAAGGAAAACACACGATCACAACCTATTTAATTAAACCTAGCTAATTTTCGACTTGTACACACCGTTGTGCAGTTGTATTACCTACCAACTGTTATACAACCGATCCTTTTTCCACGATGATTTGCGATGTAGTTATATCTATCAAGTTGATGATACCAAGTATAATTGATTGATTGATTGTTTGATTGATTTATCTAACGATACAACACAACACCGGCTCGTGTTAAAAGAAAATTTATCTTATATTATTAGAGAATTTATTAGATTGTTTAAATATAACGCATAGATTTTGCAGGAAAAATGCATTTTTTCCTTTTCCTCGGTTTCTTTTTTTTCTTGTGGGAAGAAAAATCATCCACCAATGATAATTCGTTTTCCATAAGGGAGACTACATTTTATAAAGCTAATAGAAATAATAAATCGTCTCGAAGAAGTTGAAGAGATAATTGCACGTACTTTACGATTCCCATTTAGCACTCATTAACTTAATGGAATCGGATCCCTTAATAAGAGATGTATAAGATCGTGCCACGCGCATATAATTGCTGGGACAAGTGTATGAGAGAAAGAAAGAGATAGAGAGAGATAGAGAATGAGAAATAAAGAGAAAAAGATTGAGAGAGAGAGAGAGAGAGAGAGAGAGAGGCTCGAGACTGGAGATTCCACCACCGGTATATCGTATTAAATTGCAGAGTATAAATACGAGAAGGAAACAAAATGAAAAAGTCAAAAGGAACGAAAGATAAGATGGAAGGAGGGTTGAGGAAAAATAAATCGTTGGAAAAGAAGCGAAACGGCGTGATACTTTTATGAAGAATAAGTGAGATTCTCCTCCACCCCAAAAAAAGAAAATTATCGAGAAAAAATAATATCCTTCAAAAATATATCAAAACTTTGTAACAACAAACTTCTCAATTGGGATAGGAAACATTTTATCTACTTACAATCTAAAAAGGCAAGCAAACAAACTCTGTCGCAAAAGTGGGAGTAATAAATCAAACGTTATTGTTTAAGATTACGTAAGATTAGAAAGAAGTCTTATGAATCCCCGAAAAAAGAAGAAGAAGAACAACAACAACAACAACAAGAATAAGAATAAAAAGAAGAAGAAGCAGAGGGAATGTCAAAGATAATCGTTCGATATTATCTACGTTTAATGATCGGTTTTGTAAAGACACGTCCGGTAAAAAGATAAGTTTCAAGTCAAAGTAAGATAGAAAAAAAAACTAAAGGAGCGCGAATGCGAGTGGGTGGATAGAAGGAAGGTAGAAAGGAAGGGGTCAATGAAAAAAGAAAAAAAGAAAGAAAAGAAATAGATAAAAAAAAATGGAGGGAAGATCATCACAAATTGGTTTCATTGTTCGGCTAATGAAAGCAATAACTTGCTGGGCGTGTCGTATCTCTTGCGTGTATCGAATACATGCGTGCATACATGCATGCATGTATGCGTGTGCGTATGCGTGCGAGAGGAACAAGCAAGCAAGCAAGCAAACTAGCTAGCAAGCAAGCAACAGAGTAGAAGGGGTTGAATGCGTTCTGCGGTTGACTGCGCACGCGTGCAAGAGAAAGAGAAACATAGAGAAAGAGAGAGAGAGGAATCTTGTGGCCGAATAATGTTACGCATCGATCATCCACGTTTGCCAATTAACGAGGCGAGCCGTTATACCGTCGTTAGGACGACGTGTCGTATCTGTCAGTTTGCAGGGACACGTTCTTCCAACTCGTTTCGCGTAATTTTAAAACATAACGCGACATATGGTTGGTTACTCGCGAGTTCTAACTCGTCGTCGATGCGACATTTATGCAAATATATCCAAACCCAAAGCCCCCCAACCCACCACCACCACCACCATCACCATCATCCGTTGCTCGTCCTTTTCGTGAGCCGATTGAAAATGGACAACGCGTAATCGTTGTGCCTCTTCATCCTTCACCTCGTTCTAAACCCTTCCCCCTCCTCCTATTCCCATTGTTCACTGAACGTTCCCATACTTTTCTCTTTCTTTCCCATTCGTTATCAATTTTGATCTCTCTCGCATTTGCATCTGGGCCCGAATCGTTCGTGATGCGTTTTTCGTCGAATGCACGTGTGACTTTTCTGTTTTACTTTCGAAAAGTGTCCCTCTCGCACATGCTGAATACACCTACAATATATATGTTAAACAATTTTGTTAAGGTACCGTAAGGAGGAGAACGGTAAAACAAAACAAAAGACTGGTGTGTGTACTTATGTACGCATGCAAGAAGTTATACTTCTTTGGTGTGTATCAAAACAAATATATTCTCAATACCATCAAAAATAACTTCAAAAAGAAGCATCGAAAATAACTTCAATTATCCCGCGTGCTAATATAATATTTTACATTTGTCGAAAAGACGCGATAAAATGATAAAATAAATAAAATTAAGATATTAAATACCATTGATATATAAAGGTTTAATTAATATATAAGTATAATCTAATTTATTTATTTATATACATGAGAAAAGCAGAAGTGTGCCGATTATTCGGGTTTTCAACTAAGCGAGGGTGTTTATTTTAACAAAAATCTACTAGATTAACTTCGACTTGTTCGACCTGGTAGGCTGGCGGCCTTTTCCTAGTAGATTTTTGTTAAAATAAACACCCTCGAGCTTAGTTGAAGACCCGAATAATCATCACATCGAAAAATCAGCAGACTGAACAAAAAATTGGTACATTTTAAATATATTTTAATAATATTTCTTCTTTTCTATCTCCATAATTTTAATCTTTATATTTTCTTTATATAATTTAAAATTATTTTATAAATTCATTCTCTCTCGCACACACACACACACATTTTTTTTCCCCCCAAAACGCATTAAAATATTGTATAATTTCATAAAAGAAAACTTTTCGGTGAAAATTTGTTGTTAGTATTTCGAAAATGATCGCGGGCCGGCTTTCTCTCGCGCGTTATATCGCGGGTGGGCGTAATCTTCGTTTATATTCGTGAGCCGGTTCCCCGTTCGACGTTTTATTACGAGGGTGAGGTAGTATATATATAGTGTAACGCGTTGCACCACGTTCGCGGGGATCTCATGAGACAGAAAGAGAGAGAGAGAGAGAGAGAGGTAAAAGTTTGAATCGGACAAAGAGGGTTGAGCATAGTAGGTGCACTTAGCGCCCCGCCGAAATGATTTATTCGACATTTACTCGCAGGCTTTAACTCTCATTAAAATAACCGCTGGTATCTGCGCTGCTTTCCTTTTCTCTTACCCTTTTTTTTATATCGTTTTTATTTTTTTTCCTTCTTGCAGGGCACAAGAGAGAGAGAGACAAAGCGACCGAAAATGGACCACTCCGAAAGAAAATATGGCGACGCGTCGCTCGTAAATACATTTTTTGTCTTCTAATACTTTCTTTTTTTCCCCCTTTTTCTTTTTTTCTCTCTCTCTCTCTCTCTCTCTGTCTTATTTCATATTATATTATATCAAGGTTTCTCGGTGAAGTTTCTAATTTTAAGATTCCTCGGGATCTTCGGCTATCATGTTACGTAATTTAGTATACGTAGTAACGTGATACGAAGGAGGAACACGTTAGGGTAATTACGAAAGGAAAAAGTAAAAAAGAGAAAAAAGGAAAAAAATAATAATAATAACAATAGAAGAAAAAAAAAAAAATCAGTAGCGATTCGCAATATAGTTGGTGGTGGTGATGGTGTATTACCTACTCTTACGTCGTTGTAGAATATGACGATCCACCGGTGCAACCCTCCGCGATATCGCTTTCACCGTAATTACTTCCCGTCTGCTCGCGTATCCGGCGTTCGCAGGTGCCGATAGAGAGAAAAAGAGAGAGAGAGAGAGAGAGAAAGAGAGAAAGAGAGAGAGAGAGAGTGGAAGAAAAAAAGGAGAGAAAGGGTGCGTGGGTGAGAGGAAGGAGAGTCTACGAAAGGGAAGAGAAAAGGATGTCTGAAAGAACATGTGTATACGTTTGAATCATCTATGTGTTAGTATGTATATGTGTGAGAGAGAGAGAGAGAGGATGAGTATATTAGACCGCAGGGTCTAATACGTTATACAGCACACGTAAGAGCTTCCACACGCTGTTGGAAGCACCCCTTCTCACCCTTATTCTATGCATCCTAGCTACACACGCATTTATCCGTGTAGTAGTTCTGACGTAATATCCCGTACGTTCGTATAGGTATATGTAAACCATAAGGAGAAGGAGAATAAGAATAAAAATAAGAAGAAGAAGGAAAAGTACGTATACGTATTTCGTAGTAGACTCGTGTCTGTTAAAAGTATAGATGTAATAGTTGAACACTCACACACAAGGAGATGTGCACGTGGATCGGTAGTAGACGGGTACACGTTTACGGGTTAACACAGACACTTAGGTGAGGTACATACGCGGGATAATAAATATCCTTCGTCCGAGTCAGCATCGGCTTGCTTGATCTTTCATAGCCGCTCGTAAAGCTCCTCGGGGAGGGCCGTAAAATTTGTCGGGTATTTGAGAGATATCCCGTAGTCCTCTACAAAAACTTATCCTTTGCCAGAAAAGCATTTCCCTGTCTATCTATCTATCTATCTATCTGTCTGTCTGTCTGTCTTTCTCTTTTTCACTATCTCTTATCTATTGTTCTATTTCGTTCGTTCGTTCATTCGTTGATTTCATTCGTGGTTCTTCCCGTGTGTAGTGCGAAAAATTGTGCAAGCACAATTTTTCCCTATAAACTTGATAAAAAAGGATAAGCAATTTTTCCACGTGGGTATCATCACGTTTCACGAATATTTTTCTGGAAATGATAGGAGATCGTAGAAAAATATAGTGAACAGTAGACGAACACAGACACGGCAAGCAAATGGATTTATTTTCTAAAGGAAAAATATTCAATATAATATATATCGTTTTTTTTATTACGAACAAATTTATATTTTTTTTTTCTAATGAATTTCTTAAAGACGATCGTCCGAAGTCTATAAAAGTCTTTGGATAAAGACGAAAAGAAATTCATTGGACTGTCGTAAAAAAAAAAAAAAAAAAAAAAAAAAAAAAAAAAA
>NW_014569815.1:99835-136093 GCF_001313835.1 Polistes canadensis
TTTTTTTTTTTTTTTTTTTTTTTTTTTTCTTTTTTGTTATCCCTTTTAGAAAAGATAGGACGGTAGTAGAATCATAACGGTACGGTTATTCCCTCTTGTGGTTTGGAGTACGGTTGGAAAATTAACGAAACTGTGGCTAGAGTAAAAGAGAAAAAGAAAAGAAAGAAAAAGTAAGGTGGAAGGAGCAAGAGCATGGTGTGGAAAACGTTTCGACGAGAGTGCAGATTTGTCCCCGGGGTGTACTTACAAGGGACCTCCTTCAGTCGGGAAAATCCGGGAAATTTGGACCCTCTCTTCCACGACTTCGCGTTTCTTTTCTACCCTTTTTCTTTTTTTTTTTTCTTCTTTTTTCCCAAGCTTCGTCGAGGATCTCCCTCGATGATAGTAGTCGCCGGCCTCGAAAAACCGAGAGATAGTAGTGTTATAAGGACGAGGACGATCGAGTTGAGCGAGGCGCGGCCGATTACGTGACCAGGGTATCGTTGTGTTACTTATTTTCGTCGCACGATAGCTGAGATATCAAGTCAAACGTTTCCTTTTTATCCGTGAAACGTTTTCGTAATCTTTTCAACAAAAAAAAAAAAAAACAAACTTTCTTTTACAATCTCCGATTTGTTAATACCAAATTTTGTGATTATTCATTTAACGATATTGAAAATTAACGCGAAACATATCGTAACCGATTATTATTGATTGTACAAATGGTTTTTTTTTTTTTTTCGATAAAATTTCTTATATAGATCGTTTGATTTTGATTATCGAATATAAATGATATATTATTATTATTTTGCTATATAGATTTATGCAAGCGCGTTTCCATACGTTTAATGTTAAATTGTAAAACGTTATTTCAATATTCTATATATGAAATATATATAATATATCAATATGTGTTTGTGAAAAAGAAAAGAAGATCGATCGTATAAGAAATGGGGGGGGGGAATATAATAAATATATTATAGTTAATTCGAAAGCTCGGAAAGCTCTCTCGTTGCTTATCTAGACGGATAATCGTTTCCAACGTCCGGTAGCAGCGACAAATCTGTCGCCGAGTCAATATTCTCTCATTCTCTATCTCCTCTCTTTCTCTCTCATTTCGAAACCGATTATTATCTCGTTCTGTTAACTCTCGTAACGCATAATCGTCCGGAATAAATCAATCCTCGCGTATACGAGAGAGAGAGAAAGATGGTGATCGTCTGGTCTGTGTCTAGTCGAAAGGGCCCTTCGTTACTACCTGCTTCCTTTCCCATCTTATTTTCTTCTGTTTTATATTATTTCACAATATATCCATATCTCATTTTTCTATTCTTTATTATCATATTAAAAACTAAAATCTCGAAACGAGAAAAGTATCGAATATATTTACGAGTTTGTTTCTCCCCCTCCATTATTAACGTGAATTATTTTAGAAAATTTCAAGGAAATTCGAATGCAACTGTTCCCGTATAACTGTAAAAAGTTCTTTAAAGAAGGAAATTTAGTTGCGATTCACGAATGGAGTTTTGCGTAAAACGTGTTAGATCACTCGACGATTTGCGAAGTAAACTCGACCGGACGAACCGTGAACGTATATCTATACAATACACGTATATTACATGGAAAGAAGAAAAAGGAGATATAGCGTAGGAATGACATAAACTCTTGCTCTTGGTCTTGGTCTTGGGTCGTTGTCATCGTTTACTTTAGCGTGCAAATTTACAGAGCAAACGCGATACGCAACGCGGCTTCTGGACTCGTGCTGATCGGCCATATCTCGTGGCCGCGTTTCGTGCTTTCGCATTAATTTTCTCACTCTTTGCGTATTCCCCATTTGTCCCATCAATCATTCTCTTTTTTTTCTTTTTTTCTTTCTCACTCTCTCTATCTCTCTTTTTGATTCGTCACACAAGTTACGCAAGCGGAGAAAATTTGGTCGAAACAGCAGCAACAAACCAACAAGCTGCATGAGAGAGAGAGAGAGAGAGAGAGAGTGAATTGTTAAAGAGAAGAAAAAATATAATTGAAGGCTTGATCGCGTAAATTATGGTTATCGGTTTGTTAAATGATTGGATCGTTTAAGTATGTTAGAAAAGAATTGTTACGAGTGCGATTGGAAATAAGAAAAGAAGTCCAAATGAAGAATGAAAAGATGAAGTAAGAAGAAGAAGAAGAAGGGATTGGGAATATGAAGTGTACTTACGTTGGCCAAGTTTACACAGTAAATATATCAATGAATTTACGATCCAGCTTGATCCCTAATGGCCTCACAAACAGATCCTCGCGTCGGGGAATGCGTAAGTCTTCGTTGCTTTCCCTCTCGATGCACATTAAGATCCAGCACGATGACGACGAGGAGGAGGAGGAGGATGAGGAGAAGAAGGCTACCCGAATTGCTGGGAACGCGGCAACGGGTACACGAACACGGGAAAGATAAACTCGTTGCAAAAGCGAGAAGGCTCTCGTTAACCTCTTGAATCGCTAAAACGTTACTCTCCCTGTCGTCAACCCAAAGAGGAGGATGATATCTTCGAGAGACCAGACAAGATCAGACCAGATCAGAAAATATATTATTACGTATATATACACTAACGCTCAAAAGTTTTTTATTTGTTCGAATTGTGATTTCCGTCGATATTCTAATCTGATTATTTAGAAATATTTTCGATTGTTATTAAAATGTAAAGAGGCACCTTTTTCTTTTTCTATACAATAATATATAAAGAAAAAATATATATTTGTTTTTATAATAATTAATATTATGCAAAATATAAAACGTAGAGTTAATCAATTTTTTGCTTTTTTTTTGTCGAATAAATTAATCTAATTGTTTGAAAGTATATAAAGAGATTGAAAAACTTTTGATCGGTTGTGTATAGAAACTTTTCTATAATTTATAAATAGTATATAGGTTTCGATTTAAATTGATTTGATTCGAATTTTTATTGAGAAAAGTTGGAAAAAATATCTTTCTTTTTCTCTCGCTGAAGGCTATACACACACACACATTTATATCCGAAAGCTTTATGTATTTTCGTAAGATTCGCCGCAAGCTAAAGGGAAATCGTTTCTCCGGTGGAGAAATAAACGTGGAAAATGAAACGAAGAGCCCTGTGAAGGAGAGGGGAGGGGTAAAAGGGAAAGGTATAAAAGACACGCGAACGCAAAAGCTCCGAGCAACCAACGACGACGACAACTACGACGGGCATTAGCTTTTAGCGTTGGCGAACGTTGGGTTGTACTGGAAAAAGTGTGTGTGTGTCTCTGTGTGTGTGTGTGTACGCGTGATGGGGTGGGAAAAAAAAAGGGAAAAAAGGGTTTGGGCGAATAAAGTCCGAGAGAAAGAGAGAGAAAAGCGTAGAATCATTTGAAAATTGTCCTCGCCGTGCCATTAGTCGTCCGGTGTCCTGAATTTTTTACCGGAGACCGGAGTTTTCGGCCCGTGCGGCAATTTAATTCGACCGAGAGTGAGATGGTAGCAGGATAAAAAGCATACTCTCATCTCTCTCTCTCTCTTTCTCTTTCTCTTTACTTTCCAAGTTGCTCTTATGCTCGTACCCAACTAACAATCAAGGATAGAAGAGAGAGAAAGAGAGAGAGAGAGAGAAGAACATCTCTCGAATTCGTTCTTACGCTTTCTTCTTTATTTTTCTCCCTTTTTCTATTTTCCCTCTTTTTTTTCTTGTTCCTATTAACGTTGAAAATAAGCCCTTAACTTGGCTTTCAAAATTATTATTATTATTATTATTATCATTATTATTGTCCAATAAATTAAGTCCGTTTAACCGATAAAGATAATCATCGAGAAAGAGAATATCTGGAAAATATATTTCTTATCTGTAACTTTAATAAACGGAAAGAGAAAGTGGGGAGAGGGGGGAGGGGGAAAGTTAGAGAGAGTGTGTAAATCAATTCGTGGTAGAAAGAGAGAGAACGTAATTAAAATGGAAAATATTTGAAAAAAAAAGAAACAAAAACAAAAAGGAAGAAGCGGAGTTAGCCTAATCGCTATCGTAAATTTCTACTCTACTCGGTAGGTGGACCCTTTTTTTTTTCTTTATATCTATGGATTGAGAAATTTCGTCTTAACCCTATATAATATAAGGGTCGTCACTTTATCGCTCTCCTAAGAGCTACGCGTCCTTTTTTTGACTTCTTCTTCTTCTTTTTTTTTTCCACCTTTTTTATTTGATTCTTTTTATTTTTCATAACGCCTCTCTCTTCGCATAACTTGTTAGGATTACGATGCTCGAGATAGGGCCAGGGTGACGGATGAGGAGTCGCTTCTCAATAGCCTTTCTTTCCTTGAGATATATATCAGTGCCGAAACGCCAAAGTGAGTCGAAAACTTCCAATCTATTGTCTCTATCTCTTTAACATTCTCCCCCTTTTCTCATTCTCGATTCTTTCTTTATGATTCCTGCTATCGATATTATAATAAGGAATAATACATATTTTACCAAACGATTTTACCTAACGCATTTGCATCGAAACATTTCGAACCGAATAATATCATTTACTTTATACCTGAAAAATATTTCACACGGTTTTTTATTTAAATATATATATATATACTAAATATTAATTAGTATTAAATATATTAAATATATAAGAAGTGTTTGTTATGTTGTTAGTTAGTTAGAAAAATTAGTTTTAGTTTTAGTTTTGTTCTAAAGTTTAAATATATTGAGATAGAATATATAAGAGTTGTTGTTGAATATTTGTAAAAAGAAAAGTTGTATCGGAAGCCCTCCAAACCCGAAAGGGACGAAGTATAAATAAATAAATAAATACAAAAATATTAAATATATATAAGTGTGTGTGTGTATTTTAAAAAAAATATGTGAAGATTGTAGTAGTAAATTACTTTATCATTGCATTATAATGTATTATACTTTTGAATATCCAATTATAAGAAAATGTTCAACCTAACGTAATAGTTATTATGTTTATTTCTAAGATATATATATTGTAAATCTCAATTATATACGTATTTTCCTTTCCACATAATAAAAGAACAAAACCTACTCACTCGTTCTCTTTTACCCTAATCGAACTGCAAAAATCAAATCCACACAAAGTACTTTAATCAATACCTCTCTCTAGATTCTTCCCTTACGATTCCTACTATCGATATTTATCATAATAAAAGATACATCATATTTTAAATAATCGAATAGATAAGAAACAATATTAAACGTTAAGATTTGAACAGTATTATCCAATAAAGGACCCTAAATCCGAGAACCCCAAAATCTTTCTAATACTCGTATATAATAATTTTTGACGTTCAATAAAAGGTTGTAAGATTCGACGTGACGTTAGAGCCAGGAAAAAGCCAGCAGTATTACCTGCCATCCATCTGCAACTTTTTTCTCTCTCTCTCTCTCTCTCTTTCTTTCATTCTTTTTCTCTCTCTCTCTCTCTTACTCTCGTTCCCTTTCGCCCTTACTGAACTGCGAATCGACCCATTGTTGTCCAACGAATAACAGGCTTAATCTCCCCACAATTTCCCCGATCGGTCCTCCTCTTTCTCTCGTACGTGTATACACGTATGTACAAAGATGGGGGAGATGGATAGAGATAGACGGATAGATAGACAGATGAGAGAGAGAGAAAGAGAGAGAGATAGACATCGATAACGTGGGGTGTACGGTATATATAAAATAATATACGCGGGCACACAGGGTGAAACGATGCTCAAATTACGAGAGCGGCCGTCTAGAAAATTGCAGCTTATTTTCGCCCGATCATCATCATCCATCGAGAGAGAAAGAGAGAGAGAGAGAGAGAGAGAGAGAGAGAGTGTGTGTTCTCTTTCATTCGATTCGACGTACGCCTTTCGATACGGCTGCTGCAACCCTGACGAATCGTTAAATTCGGCTCGATTTTCTTCCTACGACAACACAATTTCTTAAAACTTGTTTTAACGATCGTCTTTCATTAGAAATTATTGTTAACTATAAATATTATCAAAACGTCTTGTAAATGAAGTTTAACGAAGAATCGTAAATAGGATTGATCGCACGTTTTATAATTAGAATAAACATTTATTGTGATATTAATTGTATGGGTTAAGTAAATTGTTCGTTTAATAACATATGTGCCGATAATTATGAAATTGGTCTAAGTCAACATTAAAAAAAAATGAATTTATTAGTTATTTCATACCACATTATTTTAAACTAAATTAATTCAATGTAATTTTCACGATATTGTCAAAAATGAACCGTTAGATAATGTTTGTTATTTCAATATTATATAGAATTCATATAATGTTCAAATGTAATCCTTTAAATAGCTTGAAACAAGAGATATATGCCTTAGACCACTTTCATAATTATGGCCACATATAATATGTAATAAGAGAGAGGAATATATATAAAAATACAATGATATTCGTTATTTATACTACTACTTTGACAAATTTTCTAATTAACATAGTAACGTTTGAATTTTATCTTTTAAAGAAGAAAAACTCGTTACTTGTCAATCCATCCCAGTATAGTACAAACATTTTTCATATATATGTATATATATATAGAAAATTAATATAATTATAATATTTAATTAATTGTATATTTAATATATTAATTGTGTGTTCTTATATTAAATATTCCTATATAGTACTGACCGACTGTATATTATGAAAGTGATGAAAAAAAAAAAAAAAAAAAAAAAGAACAGAAAAAAAATATCTACTTATCTATAACCGAGATAAGTCGAAGATAAGATATAAATCTTTAAGGAAAGGAGCCGTCGGAGTTAATGAATCGTGCGTTCCGGTCTTTAGATGCGGTAGAAGTAAAGAATCGTCTCGTCTCGTCTCGTCTCGACACGAGGAAGGTGCGGCTTCATCGAGGACGAACCTAACTACTCATTCTTTACTATAGTTACATTTTACACTGCAGGCTCTATTTCTTCTCTATGGCATTTCCTTTTCGTTCACGCTCGAATGAAACGCGGTAGTTATAAAGAGTTCGCGAATCTAAATTTCTATTTGATTCTATCTCTCTCTCTCTCTCTTTATTTCTCTTTTTCTTTTTCTTATTTTCATCTTTTGATACAAGATGATATTATGAAAATTTCATTGAATTTCGGAATGAAATAAACGAGATATCGTCGAACAACACAACAACATCCTTTCTAGGTTTTAAACTACGTTATTGGAAGAAAAATAAAATGAAGAATATTCTTCTCTAAGCGAATATATATATATATATAAACGTAGGCGTATCTAATGTCGTAACTTCTTTCTGCATTCCACGTGTTTAGCATCTTTATGCGTTCGGTTTATTACAATGCAACTCGGCCATTATTCGAATTCTCTTATTTCTTCGGGTCTTTCATTTTCTCCGCGCGAGAATGATATCTCTTTTCTTTTCCTTTTCTTTCTCTTTTTATAGCCGATAGGAGAATAATAGGAAAGGGTGGATGTGGGAGAGGAGGAAAAGAGATAAAAATAAAATTGAAAAAGATATATGTATAATAAATATATCGAATCAAGGAGAATAGAAAAAGTTTCTTCTTATTGTTCCGATATATTACTTTAAAATTGTATCATTTTGTTAACGTTAATCAAATCTGAAGGTATATTTTAAAGGTAACATATCATGGAGTCTTCGAAATGTGAACTGGAACGAAGAAGAAATTCGATGCATTTTAAAATTTAAACAGTTTTTAAACCATTCGGAAAAAGGTTGGGAATTATACGAGATACGAAAAAAAAGAAAACTTGTTTTCCTTTAATATTAAAGTACAAAGAAACTTTTACCCTAAATCACAAATATATATATATAATATAATTTACTTATATTTATATTAAAAAGAAATATAATCGACAAAATAAACGAGTCTTTCTAACGTAAAATAAATTCTAATTCGTTCGGTTAGATCACGCAACTGCTTATTATATCAAAAATTATTGACGTTTTCCAAATGAAAAAAAAAAAAGAAAATTGTTCATTTTATTTCCCCTTTCCCTCTCATCACTCTTTTCCATCTGATTAAACTCTTATCCATATATATTCTAGCTCCACCCTTCCCTTTTCGACGCCCTTTTAATTTTCCGATATCCTGTTGAGAATAAAAGAAAAAGAAAAAGTAAAAGAGAAAGAATAAAAAAAAAAGAAAAAAAGAAACGAACGAATCAAAAAGCTCGCAGCATCCGTCTTGTTTGATAAGATCGAGTCCACGCTTCCGGAGTCCCTTTTCCCTTATTCTCTCATTGCACCTATCGCGATTATCGTTCGTCTCGAGTTCCACGCGTGCGTACGTCCGTCTGTCCGTCCCCGTCCCCGTGTTGAAGTGTGTGGGCTCAAGAAGAAAGAAAGAAAGAAAGAAAGAATGAACGGATGAACGAATGAACGAAAGAAAGAAAGAAAAAAGAGAGAGAGAAAAAAAACGGGATATCGTAATTCCTTCCACGACGATTCGACGCCTCTGTTCGTTTTAACGCCTACGCATTACTCGGTCTGTTCTTATGCAAGCAGATAATACATCTGCGTTGAAAAGAGAGAGATAGAAAGAGAGGAGTAGAAAAAGAAAAAAAGAAAGAAAAAAAAAAAGTATTATATGAATCTCTCGAAGAGAGAGGAAAACGCGACCTACGAGATGAGTTAGATCTGTATACGACCCTTTGAATTATCCTTATTATTATTTTTTCGCGATCATCATTGAATAAAACAAAATGCATTTTATTTCATAAGAATTAAATATTTACAATTGTGAAATCTAAATTAAGAATAATATATAAATTCACACATAAACATCAATGAATCTTATAAATAGGGGTGGATTGGTGATTCTCGTTTGTTCCTAATTGAAATTCGTCGAGTTATCGGGAAAATTTTATGTGGATAAACAGAAGGGATGGAAATGGCGAACGGAAACGCGGCCGACGTTGGAAATATAAGAGAATGATAATAAAAAGGGATAAAGTGTAGGAAAATAGGAGGTACTTTGCGAATTTATGTGTATGTGTGTGAATGTTTCGTGGAGTGCGCACACGTGTCGACTACAAAGAGCATTTGGAAGGCGAGTAAGAATCGCCCCTGTCATGCCAGAAACGCTAATCTAGTTTCGCCCTCGAGGGAAAAACGTGGCCATGACATAACGGGCCATCGGTTTACGGAGAGAAGAGGGTATTATATCTAACGTCGTACCAGGTATCGTTGAAAATTGTTCTATCCTCTTGCCAAGCTGTTGGACATACATCGACAAAAAATTGAAATTAATTTCCCGTAAATGAAGTTAAAATCGATATTACGTATAACAACATATTTTTATCCGTAAGTATCTTCTATTTGTGTCCCGTAAAAAGTTTTGTTACCAGATCTGATATGATCATTCCTATCTAGGTTTCTAATCGAAAACGAAGATTGAAAGGAAATTAGTTGTTTCTCTCGTCCCCAAAAATAAAATTATTAATGAATAGGTATCTCGTAGGGAATTTTTTTGTTGAGTGTTCAAATATAACGGATCAAGAGATAACGAAGTTTAGATGTATAGTGTTTTGAATATTACAAAAATATATGTCTGCTTAAATAAAAAAGAGATAAAGTTGCTGAATAAGTCTAATTAATCAAAACGAAGTTCTAGTTCTTTTGAATGTCCAAATTCCCTACGATACCCCTATTTATTGAAAGGAAAGTTTGGTATATCTGCAAATAGAATGAAAGAGAAATAATCGAATGATGATCGAATTCGATGCACGCAATATCTTCGTAGAGAAAAAGAGAAAGAGAGAGACTTTATCAAAGAGAACAAAATTTAATTGAAGAGATTGGGTTTGCTTGTATACGATCATTAGTCATCTTCTCGGCCTCTGGCGGATCAGTAAAAACACGACAAGAACACCACCGCGACCGCAACCATCACCATCACCATCATCACCATCACCACCAGTGCTTTACGGTTTTACGATCTCGAATCTCGTAGCGTCATCTCACCCGGCAGCTGCCTTTAAATCCGTACGAGCTATGGATCTGGCCTGGCTTACCTCAAAACCACGCGTACAGAGAGAAAAAGAATCCCGTCCTTCCCTGTAGCATTGGTCTCCCTGGTGGTGTCGGCAGCAATGTTGCTGTTGCTGTTGCTGTTGCTTCGTTTCGTTTCGTTTCGCTTCACTTCGGAGAAATCTCGGCCCCGAGAAAGCAAATAAGGAGCTCCGACGTCGCGTGAATTTAAGGAAACCGGGTTTCTGCCGAGTATCAAACTGGTAGGTTATACGTATGTATATATATATGTATATATGTGTGTGTACCTATATCTCGCCTTCCTTTTTTCGTATTGGGCAATAACGTACGATCAAACTCAGTTTTCATTTCCTCGGGAAAGAGATTCCTCTTTTCATTTTATTTATTTCCTCAACCAGTATAACGCAAAGAGTCAGATATTCTCTCAGGGCGTCTTTCTCGCAGAAATAATATTTTTCATTTAAAACCGCCAAATCTCTCTCATTCTCTCTCATTCTCTCTCTCTTCTCTTATCTAAAAATTCAACGTAAATTTAACTTCGCGTTTCGTTTTATAATAAATATATGATTCCTCCCCTTCACACCCCACCACCACTACCACCTCGTTTTATGTCTTTTTCCTTTTTTTTTTTTCTTTCTCTCTCTCTCTCTATTAAAGCATAGATAGATATATATATTTTAACCGGAGTTGAAAAAAATTGTAAGAAAAGAAACAGAGAGTTAGATTATTCGACGATCCCGTCTACCTTTCCCCTTCTTTCATTTCTCCTTTTATTTCTTTTCTTTATTTCTTTCTTTCTTTCTTCCTTCCCTCGAGTCGAAAGACGAGTTTCTCGATCCTTCCTCGCTTTGAAGCTCGAGACGGTGATTAATCGTCCTCTTTTTTTCGATGACCTCTCTTCGCGCGCATTTCACGGCTCGTTTTTTAATCGGCTTGTTTGGGTGCCACCCTCGACGAAGTCAAAAGATTCGAGAAAATATCGATACGTATATATATACCTAAACCCCCTCCCCACCTCACTCCACCCCCATGGCCGTGTCTCCTCCACGAGGAAGACAACGAAATATTCATTTCTTACGATACTCGATTAGATCGGTATTGCCGAATTCAATTAATTAAAACCAAGAATCTCTTTTTCTTTTTCTTTTTTCACGAGCATCATGTACAAGCACCTTATGTAATTTTATTTTTGGAAGCTTTAACGCGTACCACGCATACATACAGACACACATACGGATAGTAGACTCCGTTTAATTCCGAGAACCGAAGGTGCAACCGAGAGTCAGCTTTAAATAACCGCCTATCGATATACGAGTGGTAATCGAACCCGAAATTATTATACACCGGTCCAGTTCTCGCCTTCGAGAAGGCCCAAGGCATAAAAACGTCAGTGCTGAATAATCCGATACAATAATGCCTATAAGCTACAAATATTTTTATATATTATACGTATATTGTATCTGATTTAAGAAGAAGAAGAAGAAGAAGAAGAAAAAAGAAAAAAGGGGAAAAAAAAAAAAAGAAAAGAAATCATCCATGCGGGTATATATATTATTAACCATTGGATTTATAAAACGTACGAATATAAGCGAATCTTCGTTTTCAATCCATGTGTCATCCAGAGTTTAGGAAATAAGATCAGTGAAGGAAGGGGCAAAAGCAGCAGGTAGGCGGAGGATTAAAAGAAAATATTCCACGGTCGAATACAAATACGACTAAAACCCCCGTTTCTCCCTCTATCTATCTCTCTCTTTCTCATTCTTTTGTAACAACCGCGTGCCTTCGAAGTAAAGAAATGGATGCTGGGGGAGCATCGAAGAAACGTAAAAGGGGGAAAGACGGTAGAACGATTCGGACAGATTTATGAAGAAACATGTCGAAACGCACAGCGGTTCGTTCGATCGAAAATCGGCCACCTTCCTTAATGAGACGAATTTATTTTTTTTTTTCGAGACAAAGTGAGTGCGCTCTCTCTCTCTCTCTCTCTCTCTCTCACTCTTAAACGATCATATTTCATCTTTCTTGTCGCGTGGGAAAATAAAAAAGAAACCTATCGCTTATCGCACACACAGTTAAACGATAAAATATTATATTGTGTTGGGGGAAAATAATTAATAGATTAATAATTAATTTAATAACTAAATATATATATATATACAGATAGAAAACGTGTTAGAGAAATCATAGAACGTGGATTAGTAGTATTACTCGTTCAATAATTATTTGTTCGTTTTTCATATTAGTTACCCCGGTGTCGGTCACGCAGATGATAGATATAATTCAATTTAGCATGTTTGCCGATCGTAACTCATCGTGTTACGCGTGGTTAATATCGACTCTGATTAAGATTAATCGTCGAATGATTTATAGGCGAGCTTTTAAACGTCCGACGAACTCGCATAACATTGGAAACGGACCTTTAACTTTTCTCGTTTGCCTTTTCCACTTCCACCTACTTCTTCTTCTTCTTCTTCTTCTTATTCTTATTATTCTTCTTATTCTTCTTATTCTCCGCCTCCACGGACGAACGCACGGTTCCGTTTATCGTTTCATTAGCATTCACGATCAGCGTCCGTTTCACGCGGACGAGAATCAAGGAGCTCGTTTATTTTCGCTAATTAATTCCAATTTATCGGCACCGATATAAGAACGTGGTAGTAGTAACGCCTCGTGCGTGCTGGAATCTTATTCTCGGGATTTCAAACGATTTATTTTCCACGGATCGGAGGGATATCTTTGCTAGGATCCGTGTCACTCTCTCCTCACCACTTCTCTCCTACCCACATTTTCCACCCACAGTTTATTTCTGCTGTCCCCCTCCACCCTTTGCACGCCCCCCCCACCCGCCCAATCTTTCTTATTCTCGATGCCGTTTTATATAAAAAAAAAAAAAGAACACTTTATATTACACATTACTTCGTCTTTCGCTGATATCGCGGAAACACTCAACTTGAATCTCGCTCGTAAATTAGATATAATATTCCACCATCGACGTGCTTTTCTTGCGTATTATTGTTATCATTCTGTCCTCAGATAACAGACTGAATCAAGTTCTTCGAAATACGCTTAAGAGTAAATTCTTCCCCCGTTCTAATCATAGAATTTTTCCTTAGTGAATACTTTAATAATCGATGAAACTCTCTTAACTGGTACGAGAATGATCAGAGAACGTTAAGAAAATAATGATCCTACTTGTGGAAAATCTTTATTTTTTTTTTTTTTTTTATTGACAAAGAATGAAAATAATATGATAAAAGTCATTCCACGATGATACTTCTACACGACGAAGACGATAAAAATACAAGACCCATTCGAATTTAAATTATACGAACGGGTGGTATTCGTACGAGCATATATATATACTTAAAAGGATTGGACAATGGAAACGTATCCAAACATTCAACACACTCGTGTCATATTTTTTCGAGGGATGTGCTTGTTTTTCTATACTAATCCGAAATTGTAACTATCATCCTCGGACTTTTTACTTTCTTTTTCTTTTTTTTTGACATCCATAAACATTATTCTTCTTCTATATTTCTCTTTAACATACATCTTATTATACAATGGAATATCTACTCGAGATTTATCGTAAGCACAAGAGAGGATAGGGATGCTGGTGAATTTTCAAAATACCCTTCTTTCTCTCCCTGTCTCTTTCTTTCTCTTCTTTTTTTGTTTTCTCTTCCACATATATCATACAATGGAAAATCAACTAAAGATTCATCGTAAGCACACGAGGATAAGGATGCTGGTAAATTTCAACAAGTTATAACAAAATGGTATAGTTATTAACATAAATCATTTTCTATTTCGCCCAAACATACCTGAAAATCATAAAATCATAAATTTTTCTTAAAATTCTAAACAAAAATAAAAAAACCCTTCTCCAATTTATCTCTTTCTCTATGTCTTCCAGAAATACGAAACAATGGAATAACAAAAAAGAAAAATCCATTAAAAATCAAGGATACGGTTGTTGGTGAATTGGAACACGTTGCAACCATGTGTTCCATAGGTCCACTTTTTCCAAACTTATTTTCTCTATTTTCTATCTCTCTCTTTCTCTCAAAGACACGTAAAAATTAATACAAGCACAAACTGGTCTCGACATTTCCATAAGATTTTCTTTTTGTTTTTCTTCCATATGAATCGTACAATGGAATAATATTAATTCAGAGAATCCAGAATCCGATCGTAACCAATAGGACAAGGATTGTCGGTGAATTTTTCAAATGTGTGTGTGTGTGTGTTATGACCATGTGTGGTTAGTTTATATGGATACTAACAGAGATACCGCTCGTTTTCTCTATTTTCTATTTATTTCAAAACACACGTGGGAATTATAGGAGCGTATTATATCGTTCGGTGGACACCGGCATGGGTGGCAATGGGTCGGTCGATGCTTTTTCCGAAGGGTGAACGAAAGAACCATAGAACGATGGGATGAGAAAGAGGTGGAGATTGAGTTGGAGGTGGAGGTGTAGGTGTAGCTGGAGGTTAAGGTGGAAGAGAGGGAGGGATAGGGATAGGGAATGGTGGGGGCGTGAGCGAGAGTGGAGTGGGGTAGGGTGGGAGGGGGGTGAATAGGGTACAATGGACTTCCTAGGGTGCGTTCGCACCTCGAACCAAAACGTTTCTGGTCGATTCCACACCTCTTTCTCTCTCTCTCTCTCTCTCTCTCTCTCTCTCTCTCTCTCTCTCATACCATGGAATTCCCTTAACGTCCTTTAACGCCCGAAGGCACCTACGTCGTCGTTCAGCGAGAATATACGTGCCATAGATTCCTACTACAACACATGGGACCAATACTACTCGGTTTTGTACTTGAACAAAAAAGTAAAGTTCCTCCTATAACTTTTCTCTCTTCCTCTTTCTCTCTTTTTTTTCTCTTTCTCTATCTACACGGCATTCCGTTGGACAGATTTTGAAATTCGGTGAAAAAGTGGAAATAAAAAAAGAAAAAGAAAAAAGAAAGGGGAGGATGGCGGAGTGCAATGAGGGACGAGGAGCAAGGTTGCGTGGAAAAAAAAAAAAGAGATTGGGGAAATATCGAATTCGATGCGGTATCCAATCGTAAAAAAAAAAAAAAAAAAAAAAAAAAAGATAAAACGCTTTTGCCCGACTATTTGAAAACACCTTTATCTATTTTTCTTCGTGATCTATCCGAGAGTTTATCTTCTAGCGAGAATTACGAGGGAAGAAAGAAACAGGGGTGGAGGGAGGGAGGGAGGGAGAAGGGGTGGTGGTGGGAAAAAAGAAATATTACGGATGATGGAATAGCTAAGGAAGAATGTGGTTGAAATGAATATATATTTTGCGATCTATTCGCGAGATAAATAAATATAGACGGGGGGGATGGATGGAAGAGAAGGGGGAAGGTGGAAGGGTGCAATATACATAATCCATTTCAGTGTATTGCATCGTTGGAGAAAAAAAATGATCGCTTGAAAATAAAATATAAGTTTATCAAATGCTTTTTATAGAGTATATCTCTACTCTAGTATAGATATCTCTCTTCGAGAGAGAGAGAGAGAGAGAGAGAGAGAGAGAGAGAGAGAGAGAGAGGGAGAGAGAGAGAGAGAATAATTTTTGTAATAATATAATAAGAGGATAAAATAAAAAGGATGGAACGGAAAGATGGAATTAAAATCATAGATGAATTTTCCCTCGCAGCGATATTTTATAATCGATCATTCGAGATCATTCGATCTCGATCACGCGAATAAAAAGAAAAAATAAAGCAGACAGGGAAGTAATAGTAGTAGTAGTAGTAGTAGTAGTAGTAGTAGTAGTAGTAGTAAAAAAGATCGATGGGAGAAACTTGGCGTTTCTGACTTATCCGTGTTGTCGAGAATTCGATCACGAGAAAGACAGACAGACAGACAGACAAACAGACCACCGTGCTCGAAACGACATCGGCAAATGCATGCGGTTGCAACCAGCTACGGCATTTGTCATGGAGATCGTACTTATTAGCATCTTTAAGAGAGACGGACAACAAGAGGAGAAAGATACTTGCAGGACGACCTCCCATCTCTATAGCAAATTCTGTTTTTTTTTTTTTTTTCTTTTCTTTTCTTTCTCTCTCTCTTTCTCTCGCTTTTTTTAACGCACGTTGTGTGTAGTTCGTAAAGAGATCGGATTATTTCCGAAAGGGCAGATCTTGGTCCCCTCCCCCTTCATTACCGATACGTCACGTTTGAAATCTTTAATAACGTATTCACGCGACGCACATTATTCGTTTCTACTACTGTCAAAAACACGTTGCTGCATTTCGAATTGAAACTCATAATGAAATAACACACGAGACAGAAACAGAAACGGAGAAGGAGAAAGAAAATGCGTACGACGTATAAAGAAAATTACATCTCGAAAAAGTATTTCTCAATATTCTTAAAGTAATAGAGAAAAAATCAATCATTTTTTGAATGAATGTTAAGAAAGAATATAGGATAAAAATAAAAATGTACATAATAACAAGATAAATCTCGATCTTATTCATTTCGTGTAATAAAATGAACAGAAAGGAAAATTTTAAACGAAAAAAATATAGTATAACAAAATAAATAGTCTTTTTTTTTTTTTAGATCTTTCTCGAGGTTCGGTACTATCGATCGGCTTTCCTTTCCAGCGTGTTACGTTTGAAAAGGCAAGCCAAGGCAAGGCAAGGAAGAAAGAAAGAACTTAAAGTCGGCTTTCCAGAAGAACAGATCCGCAGTACGGGAGTGTGTACCATCGGTTCATCTCACTCTTTCTTTCTCCATGCTTAGTTCTCTTCGAGATACGAACGGACACGGGTGGTCCTGAGGTTTCCATCTAGTATATGTGCTTACATATGTGTACGTGTACGTGTGTATATGAGAAGGTCGCGCAAACGCACAAACGTAACACGCCTACGCCTACGCGACCCGAGACTGAACGAACCTCACGTCGTATGCACGCACGCACGCATGCACGCATGCATCTTTACACGAGCATCTTCTTTACATATCCTACAAGCCACAGTTGAGTTGACCCTTTCCTTCTTCATCTTCATCTTCATCTTCATCATCATCTTTATTTTCTTTTCGTGGTCGTTGTCGTTTGTTCTTCCATCCTGATCCACCGATCATTACGTTCATCATAATATATTGACGTTAAACCCTCCGACACCTTCGTAATCAAGTAACACTATCATCGAATGAAAGATCTTCGATTGATCACAAAGAAAATGAACTCGTCATCTTCCATCGTTATCTCTAATTACCGTAAGAATATCTTCTAACATTCTTACGAGAATCGCGTTACTTTATAATTTAATACGGTAATTGGATCGGGAAGAGAAAAATAAAGGAATGAGAAGAAGAAGAAGAAGAAGAAGGAGGAGTAGAGAACGATTGGGTAATACGTTTTAAAAAGGGTGACTCCTAGTGGAAGTATCGAATAATCGATAAGAGTATCTACTTCAACGGGATACCTATCCATTGTCCTTGTTATCCAATGTCGAAACACATGCTCCCATTTCTTTCCGTTACTTTTCTACACGGTAATAAAAAGAGAAAGAGAAATTCGTTCGCGAACACCGAAATCGGCTTCTTTGAAGATCCTTCCAATATTTTTTACCTTCGTCATTCTGACTTTGAGATCTTCCATACGTGCATGAAAATCATGACACCGGTTAACGATCTTACGATTTATTTTATTAACATTAACTCTCTCTCTCTCTCTCTCTCTCTCTTACTCTCTTGTAAAAGTGGATCGTACGAAGACAGATAAAAGGAAGAGAACACAACATCAACTAATCGTTTTGTCGTTTCATTCAATCCAAACGCGTTCAATTTCAAAAATAGATAATTAATTCGCTTATATCTCTTTATATAAAATGAATTCTCGATCGGTCTCATCGTAAATCGTTTAACTCGAAGTTTCAAATTGCTAAGTAATTACTGCACGTGACATATGCACTACTCTCTTTCACTTTCATCCCTTCGTAACGGCCCGACGACCGCCCTGTTGTTCTTTCTTAAAAAGAAAAAAAAATATGTCAGATATCCAGACCGAAAGAGAGAAAGGGTCCAGACACTAATCTCTCCCATAGGAGAATAAAATGTAAGCAAAAAACGTTTATCTCCCTAGACCAGAAGACTCCTCGTACGATCAAATAAAACTTATGGGAGGAGGGGGGGGGTGGTATTATAATATTAAGATATGATTTAATGCACATCCAAATCATGCCCTATCCGTCATTTTAATCATTTGATTTAAGAATAATAACCATATTATATATTCTGCGATTTCGAATTGACTTCATTTTTTGTCTTTTTCTTTTTTTTTTTCAGAAGCGACCTAATTGCCAATTAATCGAGAAGCATCGATGATCTCGAGCGTGACGAACCACCGGTTTTGGTTGAAGGGGAAACGAGAGAAGACAATTTGAAGATGAGGAAGATTAAGACAGAAAGAAAAAGAGAAAGAGAAAGAAATAAACAAAAAGAGACTAAAGACGATTGGATTTCGCATTCGATCTTCGAAGGTGCGTCGATTATTAATGACCGATAGTTGGTGGTATGCCGGTCCACGATCTTATCGGTAAACCGTAAACGGCACCTACGACGCCAGGGCCGTCGCAAGTTTCTCTTCTATCTCGTCGTATCACCGGGTCACTAGTCGATTCCTCTGGGTAACACGCATCGTTGAAATCGGCCGATCGAATCGGACATAAATTCCCTTTGACTCGTTTCTCTCACTTCTATATATATATATTTTGTGTTATATTCTTTTTTTATTTTTCTTTTTACCTTTCTCAACCTTTTTCTTACCTTTTAACGAGTACTACGTACGAGAAGTGTGCTTATATAACACGAGTAAATTTATAACACTGGTGTTTCAAAATACGTACGTTGGTATAATTTCAGGGCTGGTTAAAATAATTAACAAAGTTCGTATTATTGTATGACCGTTGTATATAAATATACGAACAGTTGGTAGTGTAAGAGAATATTTGGAAAGAAGAATAGAAAAATACACATATTATTTGGTTATTTGATAATTAATAAAAATTTTGTACATTTTATCAACTTCAAAAATGTTCAAAAATATACTTGTGGATCAGTATTTTCAATGTAAACGGTACATCTATTCGAGTAGTAAATGTATCTTTTGAAAATTGGATAATATGTATATGTTTTAAAAATAGAACGCGTGTGTTGTGTTGTTATTTATAAAGAAACGATTGAATGTTTTATGGTAATCTCTTTTCAAGGAAATTCGTTCTATACCAAGAACACGAGATTGTAAACAAAACATCGTCTAACGGACACTAGAATATCTCCTCTCATCAGTATAACACGAGCTACGCTTGGAAGAAGATTTACCCGTGTACTCTCTTATAATATAAAAGTAAGTTAAAATTATATTAAAATTTTATCATTATTATTTCTCTCTTATATTTATTTATAAATTAATTTTCATTTCGTATAATGTAATTTAACAATATTTCAACACGTCGATAATCCGATTAACGTAAATAATTTCAATCTAATTACATTTTTCTTTAAAGATTCCTGTCGAGAATATTAAAAAATATATAAATATTTAATAAATAAATTGAAAAGTACGGGGAAAGTTACACGGTTTAAGAACGTTAATACAACGTTCAAAGAACAAGTTACTTTAAGACTTTATAAGTGGCACTTGTAAAATACCAAACCAACTCTCTTTTTCATCTCTTACTTTCTGACGTTTTGTTGAATAAATGTCTCAATGAAAAATATATTCGGGGACTAAACCTCGACTAATATTACTACTACTACTACATAAAAAACGCATACCACGAACAGACTTTTCCATGAAGAAAGCCGAGACTACGCACGAGTGACGTGTCGAGGTGAGAAAATAAACAAAGAAAAGAAGTCGCTTTCTCGAACAACGGTCCCCACTTCGATAGGGGCTTCAGATTTTTGTTTATTTTTCTTCGTCTACGCGCACTCTCCAGGGATCCTTACGAGTGTAGTATCCTGTAGGAACAGAAACGATCGTGAAGTGAATGAGAGAGAGAGAAGGAAAGAGAAAAGGGCTTGTTTGCCGACGTGCCAAGGTCCGGACCACACGCGTTAAGCTTCATTCGCGAATCCCGTGTCGCAAAGTTATTATTTTCTAGGATATTGTGGACGGATCGTATGTTTTTTCAAAAAGAGAGAAAGGAAAAACCTTAGTATCGATCGGTTTCTATTCGACGTGAGAAAGTCATTCTGTATGTTATTTTATCTACTACAAAAATTCAACTCTCTCTCTCTCTCTATTTCTTTCTACGAGTTATTTTTTTAACACATTACTTTTCATATCTTTTCTCTCGTAATTCGTTGAAAATGTATAAATTAAAAATAATGAATCCATTTATATATCAAGTCATATTGCTGTAAACGTTAAAAAAGAGAAAAGTAAGACAATTAATCCTCGTTTTCAAACAGGGAGGCAAGCATAGCACTCACCTTTTTCCTACCGTGTCGTTTCTCTTCATTATATAGCGAACACGAAAAGACGAGTGGTAGACAAGTCAGAATGAGAAGAATAAGAATAATAATAATAAGAAGAAAAGGACGAGATACAGGCCTACCTAGAAGCCAGCAACCAGTAAGAATTCCTGTTTCTCATTCGTAGCAACGTGATTAAGCGGTCAATCTGTGAGCGAAACAATGCTACGTCCCACCCGGCCAATTTATCGAACACCCACGATTTCCCCCCCATGCGGGACGTGAGTGGTGTAAAGATAAGGTACGAGTCAAGGTCACAACCTCTCTCTCTCTCTCTCTCTCTCTCTCTCTTTTTCTTTCTCTTCATTTCTTTATTTCTTATACCCATTTAAGAAATTCGTTTAACAAATTTATTTCAAGCTAGGATCGAAAATTGTTCAAGTTTTTCGATTAGAATCTGACCCCCAGAGCAACACTGTAAACCCTGTGTGCGTTGAACGTTTAATTAGCCAGTATTTGCTGCTCGGTTGAGCATTTAATAACGCTCGATTATCACGGTTCCGTAAGCTCCAACGAATGTGTTCTCGTCGGGATCGATACATGAGATCGAAGATCGTAACTTGAACGATGATGTTACTTTAATCACAACCACGTTAGATATATTATTTACACGTTGCAACATCAGTTTGCGGGAGTGATGCACAGACCGTGCTTTTCTAGCACGTACAACATCCTGCTAACTTTTCTTACCCAGAAGTCACGAATTTTTCTTCCTATCTTTCTCTCTTTCTCTCTCTCTCTCTCTCTGACAAGTTTGTAACCTCGTCAGTTGGTAAACTTGGTGGCGGTTCGTTGGCTCGTAACTTTAGAAAAGTTTATCGCAAAGTATGGATCAGGTATACCTAACTCGCGTTTATCTTCTTTATAACTTAACTAAACTTCGTTCCTCTTTTACTTTATTCCACACGTTGATTTTCTCTACTTCATATAAAATCGATAGTATATTTTTTGTTTTTTCTTTTTACGATTTTCTTTACGATTAGATTATGTTAGATCGAAAGAGCGCGGGTGTTGGTATTTTAAACGTCAACATGAAATTTATTTCGGAATGGTGTTATTTTATTTTTTTTGTGTTCTGTTCAACTAGCTAACGTACAAGCAATGTAAGCTCTTTCTATCTCTCTCTCTCTGTTTTCAAGACGTCTATCCAAAGACACTCTGGGCAGTTTCCAAGTTTCCTAGTTACCGGTTACCTTCTTACTTCCTTATTTCACCTCGAGCCGTTCCATTCTTTTCTTCTTCGTTCTCGCGAGTCCTCTCCACCAGTTTACCCAAGAAACACCCGCCGAAGACTCGAACACCAGCGAGAGTTTCATTTCATTACTCTTCACGGTTGGTTCTTACTTTGAGACTTATCTTCTTTTACTTTTCTTCTTCTTCTTATTCTTTTACTCGTATCTCGAACTTTAGGGGAGAGTCTAAACTTCTTTCTTCGACGGCCATTCTCTTTGTCTATCGCAAGAAAGAGAAAGAGAAAGAGAAAGAGAGAAAGAGAAAGGGGATAACAAGTTTGAAATTAACGGACCCCAACTTTTCAACGTAATCTCTTATATATACTCTCTTTTATTTCACCCTCTTTCCACCCCTCTCCTTTGTTTTTCTATTCGATGCATCCAATCACTGTATTACATTATACACACTTTTATTATATCGGAAAATATTAGTCTCGATCGACATTTAACTATTTACTAGCAGTCAATCGTTGCTTTAAACTACGATGTGCACTTTGTATGATCGAATATATCTTTTCCGTGTTTAAAGTGACCAAGAGGAATAGAGTGACTGAGAGAGTAAGAGAGAAAGAGAAAGAGAGAGAAAGAGAGAGGAAGAGAGATGGCAAACGATGTTAACGCACCGTGACACTGTTCCGGCTCGTCACGCGCACCGATGCTATTGGTTCTGCCTCGTCGAATAAGCGGCTGTTCCGCTTGTTGAATATTGTCGTATAGTACGATTGTAAAGAAAAGAAGACAAAAAAAAAATTAAAAAGAAAAAAATAAGAATAAGAAAAAAGAAAAAGAAAAAAGATACTTCGTGTTGTGTCGTATCGTCGTCTCTAACTTTATAGACAATTTTTATCAAACAAATAAATACCGTATAGACAATAGAAAATACAAAATAATCAAAGTAATAATAATAACAATAAAAAGAAGAAGAGGGTCTTCGAAATTCGGGTTCATCGATAGATCGATTTCTCTCGTTTCTAATGTGTCACGTATTCGATTGCGAAAAACAAGCTAAACTCACGTACAAGTTTTATCAAAGAAAAACCGAAACCTCGAGTATCTATTATCGACTGGAAGGGGGTGGGGGTGGGTGCATTAGGGAAAAAATTCGACGACGTTTAACGTATTATTCGAGAGATAATCGAGGGAACTAAACTTTTTCCATTTTCAAATCGATTCCGACGTTTTTTTTTTCTTTTTTTTTGATAAGGGTACGATAGTTATCTTTTCTTGTGCCGAATAACGATTATCGAGAACTACTACTACTACTACGCGGTCCAGATAGGAAAAGGAAATCAACAAAAAAATTTCTTTTCGGCTTTCGACCCCCGCCCCCTTCCCACCCCCTTTATCTATCCCTTCTATTCTCTTTTTTTTCTGTGTGTTTTTTCCTCATTGATTCCCCCCCGTCCATTCTATCCCTCTCTCCAACCTTCTCCCTCCCCCAGCCCCCAAACCCCCCTCGTGTTCTCGCACCTCTCTTTCTGTAGCAGCTCGTGGAAGCGTTACGTGGAATCGAGATCCAATTACTCGATTCACGACCGGCTCTCCGAGGAGATATCTTTTTGCAAGATCCTCCCCGGGGTTTATCTTCGGTAGTCGATGATTCTCTTTTCTTTTTTTTTCTTTTTCACGCGCGCACATTTTGCATTACGAGTAGTAGTTCGAAAAATTCGAGTTACGATTTTTAAGAGAGAGAGAGAAAAAAGAAAAAGAAAATTATTGTATACGAGGTTGTAATTTAGATATTTTGATATAATATGTGTAGTATGATAGGTACGTACGTGCCGATAAATTGCGAGATATTTTGGATTAAATATTACAAAATATTTATATAACGATTAAATATTTGTCTTCTTCTTTTTCTTCTTTCTCTTTTAATTAGGATTTTTTGTCCTGTTATAATAGATTTTCTTATTGCTATTTCTATTGTTTTTACCGAGGGTAGGTTGTTAATCTCACCCTTTTTATCTGGGATAAAAAAATATAAATTTTTGTAATATGAATTATTGTTATATTATATCGGATAAATGGATAGTTTAATATTAAATTGTACCTATTGTTTTTTTGTAGCAACCGTATATTATAATATTTGTAATAATAATTAATCGTTCAGGAACGTTCGTTCGAATTGTTAAATAATATTTCAACGCTGTGTTATATTATATATAGCGTACAGGTAAAATTATTAAATTGATCGTAAACATTGTTTGGATTTATATCATATTTTTGAACGGTATACATAAATCGTTCTTAAAATTGGATACACAAACTTTCGTAAACAATCCAATACTCAATACCCATTAATTAACTCGTTCAGAAAATTCGTTCGTGTCGAATTTAAAAATAATAAAAAAAAAATAAAAAAAGAGAATAAAAAGAAATAAATAAATTAATCCCATAGATTACAAATATAAATCAAACAACATATAAATTGTAAATCGTTACGAACTTTGTTTTTATGAAACACACAAACCCCCAACCCCCTCCCCATACATCAATATAATCGTATAACGTATTAAAATAACATAACGAAAAAAAAGAAATGATAATTTTCATCGGTCGCACGTTATCTCGAAATTAGATAAAAATAAAATCGTAAAAAGATAATCTCGAGAATAGAATCACAACCGGTGAGTTAGCGAGCCTTGTTTCTCGTAAAATACGCATCGATTTGCGTGGGCGTGAACAAATTCGATGACACTCGTGTATGGTGCGTTGCGGTGATAGGGCGCGGTAAGGGAGAGACGGGGAAATTATGTGTGTATGTGTGTGTGTGTGTGTATGTTTGTGTCAATTCTCGCTAAGCGACTTTCTAAACCTTCGAAGCTTATCTAAATGGACATGGCACGTATTATCGGGTGGTCCCGCTTCATCCGAAAGACGCGAATCGTACAAACCAATGCCGACAAGCTCGCCAATTTCGTAGCTTTCTCTTTATCAAACGTGTCAATATATTTCTCTTCCTCTATTTCTCTTTGTTCCTTCTTCGAGACACGTGATATTTATTAAAAACCGACAAATAAAGTTTTGACAAGGATAATACTGCGAAACACGTCACGATTTAATATTTTCCATTGAAAAGTATCTTTAGTTGACTGATGAGTGAAGTCTTACTAACAAGTAAATACTATTTAAATACCGTTATGGTGGTCCTACTAATGATACAGGTTTGCTAATCATTTTTCAATGTCTAATATTAAGTAAGTACTTATCGGTACATCGGAAATACTCATTATTTTATTGTTTTGGAAAAAGTAATATTAGGAAATAAGAAGGTGGTAAATCATAAACGATTTAACGAGCGAGAAAACGTTCTTGATTATAACGTCGAGTTTCATCGATACTTAACAGAAGAAGAAGAAGAAGAAGAAGACAAATAGGTACATAGATATAGTGTATATAAGTACCATAGAGATTGAGGATAGAGAAAAGCATTTTCTTCGTGTAGTAGAAGTTAAAACGTGCGGAGAAGAAGAGATGCCCGATAATAACGTGGCAACGCACTCTCGCGTATTTCCCTTTTACTTCTCGTTCACCTCCTCCTCCTCCTCCTCCTCCTTCATCTACGTCGAATGGACCACCTGGTCTGTCGGTTAATTTCGACGAAGGCGATCTTAGCTTGAAACGAAGAAGGAAACGAAGAGAAGTAGAAGAAGAATAAGAAGAATAAGAATAATAATAAGAAGAAGAAGACGAAGAAGAAGATGTGTCGGTCCAACGAACGAACAAACGAATGAACGAACGAATAAACGACCAGAGGGAAGCTTTATTTTCGTCTCGCAACGTTTTAGAGTCGATCGACTCCTACCTAAGCTGCTGTCGAGAAAACGACGAGAAAACAAAATGAAAAAAGGAAGAAAACAAATGTATAATATAAAAGGATGAAAACTATGGAATCTTCTGTATGCACTTATATTCACGTTTACATTTAGAATTTGAATTCCAAGTAAAAACGTTGTTAAAATAGGAAAGAAAAATCGACTATGAACGCGGAAGAGAACTCGAAGAGACGATTATACTGAGGAGGAGGAGGAGGAGGAGGAGGAAAAGGGGGAGGAGGGGAGTCGAGTTTATCGTACGATCTGGAAGTCGAAAGTTCGAAACTTTAGAACTAGAAAGGAAAAGAACTCGAGGATGAGAGTGGGAAAGAAGAGTCAGAGAAAGAGGAAAGATATAGAAGGTTGCTGGTTCTATTGGTGCTGGTTCTGTTGGTGCTGGTTCTGTTTGTCGCTTAAACGGAAAGCTGGGACTGAACAGGACGCAGCACGGCATGGCACGGTACGGCATGTCCATGGTAAGACGAGTTCTACACCATGGTCGTTTCTAAAAGGCGAAGAGACTGCCAAGGAGAACCCATTTATGGGAATCCTGAGCAAAGGTGCCGGCAAGCTCGTCGTTGTCGTCGATCCCTCGAACGGATTCGTTCCTTTCTTCGATTCTTCGATCGATCCAACTATATTCTACCGGTCGACTGGTTTCGAACACTTCCATTTCTTCCAATGGCCAAATGGAATGGCTCCCTCCGTCCGTCTGTCCTTCCTTCCTTCCCCCATTTGGATCTTTTCGATCTTGCAAATCAGAAATCGAGCGGCCACGGTGTAGGACAAGAAGAGAAAAAAGGAGGAGGAGGAGGAGGAGGAGGCCAAAGTGGACGGGCAGTGAAACGAGAGGCGCAAAAATGTGCGAGAGGACGGACTAACATAAGAGATATTCAACAGACGAAGAAGAAGAAGAAGAAGAAGAAGTAGTTAGATCGAGCGAGTACGCATGACCGAAGGAACGCGAGTATGCGGTCGCCGTTTATTTCGGGACGACCGAGGACGCCTCTTTTGCTTTTTCTTTCTCTCTCTTTCTCATCTTTCCTCCCCGTCTTCGGTTCTCTATCTATCTCTATCTCTTTCACTCTCTCTCTCTCTCTCTCTGTTTCTTTTTTTCTTCTTCATGGACCACAGAAAACTCGTTATTGTTGTTGTTGTTGACGTTGGCAGCACACCAGGCGTGGGCCGAATCTTCGAGACTTAACACCGGTCTCGGACGGTTAATGACTTTGAAGTTAGGAGGACGCTTCCTGTCCAGTACGATACTTCGACTGGGTGGTGGTGTACAAGAAGGGGTTGGTACGAAGTAAAAGGGGAAACGGTAACGAGATTGTCGTCGGTGCTTCCATAAATCCTCGACTTGGCTTGGCTTGGCTTGGCTTGGCTTGACTTGGCTCCTCTACTCGTGGCAAAGATATTAGGCTTTCCGTTTGGTAAACGAAAACTACTCTGGTCAAATTTAATATGTGCTCTTTGATAGGGAGGGATTGAAACAGGATAAACGTTCGAGAAATCGATCAATGTCTCTCGTCTTTAAAAGATATTACTCTCCTCCACCCCTACCTCTACCCCTTCAACCACCACTCCTTCTCGCAAACGGGAGAATAATAATCTTCGTGTTTAAAGTGAAAGAAATAAAGTGAATAAACGTAAACCGCAATACCGCATGGAATAATCTTGCCCGTAGTAAGTAAGTAAAGACATTCATTCTCTTTAACTTAACGCGACACGTGTTAAATGGGAATATTTTATTTTCGATTGTTCATTATGTTAAACGGCGTGTTGTAAAATACAGTACCTACCTACCTACCTACCTACCGCTTTAAGGTAAAAAAATATAAACGAGGGAATAACGACTTTCAATGGTTTATACGAGTTGGAAATAAATGACTTCGAGTTGTGTTATCCGCGAGACGATGCTACTGCTTCTGCTGTTGCTGATGCTGACGATGATGATGCTGCTGCTGCGGTTTCCAAGTTCTTCTTTGAGACAGCAGAGACAACGTCAACTTCGGTGAGAGAATTTAACCTACAAATCTCGTCTGTAAGAGTACCAAATGGAATATCTATGATAGAAAGAAGATATATATATGTGTGTATATATACACGAAGGAAGAAAAGGATGACTCTTGCACGAGCACCTGCTTTAAGAAAAGAAAACACTAAGATACGACAGCGCAAAATCACGCTGAGGAAACTCGCGTCTCCTCGTTGGCTGTTAACTTGGAACAGTTTACTTGTGTATGCGTGTGCGTGTGTGTGTGCGCACGCGTGAGAAGGAGCAAACGTGCCAGTACACTCGAGACATCGTGCTTCACGGCAGACCGCGTGGCAGCTCTTAGAGATTTATTTATACGACCTCGTGCGTACTCGCATAACTACGCACACGATCATGGATAAAAGTATTCTACGTATATATCGTTATAGTATACACCTATCTACTTAGAAAACCTCGTCGCCGTTACGTTCTATGTGCTTCGAACTAACCGATCCGAAGCAAAGCACACGCGCACGCACGCAAACACGCAAACACGCAAGCAAACCACCACTGTAGGAAACACGAAACGAGAAGCTACCTACCATCCTTTTCTAACGGCCAACGTCCCGTGAAACGCTTCTTTAAGCTTCTAACCAACCAATGGGAATACGTTAAAGCCCGCGCTTCTCCTCTTGCCAACTCTCGGATTTCAATGAGCAAAAAAGCTCGATCACCGGAGGACAGACGCATGCGCAAACGAATATCGAAAGGAAAATGAGACAGAGTAAGGTGGTATATATAAACGATCGATAGTTTCTCGATGATATATAAAAAAAAAAAAAAACCTCGTTTGTAAAACAAATCACACATAGTTACTATGTATTACCATATTATATAACTTTTGTTTCGTCTATCCTCTCCTACGTGTAGATTCGAAATATTAAACTTCCCGTCCATCGGTTCTATTATCGCGAAACGCGAACTCTAAACAAATGATAAAAGAGACCTATCAAGATAACGACAATTATTTCTTCGAAACTGTATCGTACACCATAACTTCTCTCTCCCCCTCCCCCGCGTCCACCCCGAAAGGTTCGATACGAATCGTATATATATATAGGTACGTGTGTGTCCCCACGTACTTTATATACCTATAGAAAAAAATTCATTTATCGCTTTAGGCTTTTTAAAACAAACGGGTGAATGTTATTGCAATCGTTCAAACGTTTAGTTCTGTTGCATCTCACGATCGAGAATTATATATTTCTCTCTCATTTCATTCGGGTTCGTATATAAAATAAAGAATTATAAATATATATATAGAAAATATATATTTCAAATAATATAAATACTTTCGTATGAAAAAAAAAAAAAAGATTTCGTTATTAAATTCTGTATTCTTAATTTGTTGGGAACCGTACACCCATTCGAAAAATCAATCGATCAGAAATAATAAACAAGTGGTACGGGGTAACGAGAGCTAGCAAGTTTAAAGTTTATCCGTGTATATGTGTGTGTAGATATATACCGAAACGTTTGGGAGTGTTTGAAACAGGCAAAGCGTGTCGTCGTCGTTGTCATCGTCATCGTCATCGGTCGTACGATGTTTAACGGGTCGAACGGTCTTACGCTTGGTGACACGCGTGCACGCATTTCACGGATTGAGCTTCTTTCCTAACAGGGTGTATGAGCTAAACGTTACAGATTCGCTCGTTGCTTTTCTCCTTTCGTCGGTTCGTCGAATCCGAACTGGGCCGTGTGAATGAACGAAGCTCATTCATCGATCTATAGAGGTGTATACTCGGTTCTAATTTTCATTTAACTTTTTTCAACACACTGCACCGAGATTGAAATAATATTATCTAACTATTATAATATATTATGTATAACGATTAACTCATTTGATTAATATAAGGAAAAAAATGAATAAGAATATTTTTCAATTTAATCAATTATTTCTTTTTGAAAAATGTATACTTATATTTGTTTCATATAAATACGAAGTTATGTTGAATATATGTATAAATCGTAATCACAATTAAATGATATTCAACAGACAAATTATAAAAAGTAACAAATTCTATATATGTATTTTACGTTGACTATATAAACGTTTAATTCTTTGTAAATTAATTGCTATATTTAGATACACATAGATATAATATAAAATATAATTCATTAACAATTTTTTAAAAAATCTAACAATAAAAAAAGAACATTCGAGAAGCCTATATTAGAACAAATTAATAAATATTCGAAAAATTTTCAAATATACTTTTCAATGCACCAAAATTCATATGTAAAATATTTAAATATTTTTGAATATAGAATAAAATGTTATCTATAAAGAAAGATGTAGAAAATGTGAATGTAATATGACTATATGCACAAAATTCGAAACCATTGAATAGAGAAAGAGAGAGAGGCCTATATCGCGACAAAGTTTCATTCACGCAGAGCCGCGCAACAACCGAAGAATAATCGCCGGTGGATTCGGAACGAGAAGGGTTGGGTTGCTATTCGCGGTACCAAAAGGATGCCATCGTCGTTCCTGCGAGAGAATCCGATGTTCCGTGGCAAGAAAAAGAGCCGGCGAAGAGAGAAAACGATCTATCATGCGGATTCCAGGAGCACCACCACTCTGTTTCTTTCTATTTCTTTTTATCTTTTTNTTTTTTTTTTTTTTTTTTTTTTTTTTTTTTTTTTTTTTTTTCTTACTGTCTTCTCGTGTTGTTCTTACGTGTCTCTCTTCTCGTTGCCCCCCTCCCCCCTCCCCCACTCCCCTTTTGCATCTTAAAGGGTAAAGGATCGACGAAGGTAGGAAGAAAAGGGTAAAATAAAAATGTCAAAAATAAAAGCAAAAAAAAAAAAAATAAAATAAATAAAATCCAATGAAAGAAACTAGAGAGGAAGAATCGATCGAAGAGAACAAGTAGCCTGCAGAGTTGATATATAAAACTTTTGTAAAGGAAACGAACACGACGAACATAATATAATACTGATCAAAAGTTTTTGGGGTTATGGATATTACTACATCTACTCGTAATATAGTATAAAATATCATTCATTTATTGAAACTTATGTTTTTCAAATAATTGATTTTGTTTCTGTTTTTTTTTTTGTTTTTTATATATAGAAACACCTATTTTTACATACGTAGAAAATTCAACGGAAGATTTAAATATCTTCCTCGTTGTAATTATAAACTGTTTTTTTTTTTTTTATGTATAACTATATTACATTATTTTATTGTAACTGTTCCATTTGAAAATTGTTCCAACTAATTTTGTAGAAACGTCTACGAGTATCAATTTGAAAGATCTGACGTAAAGTCAGATATAAAACAGATAGCAAAAATAAAGTAATATTAACAAAATGAAATAATTATAAATAGTATGGTATTCATATTATCGGTCAATAGTAAATATACATTTTTATGACTACAAACTGACCTATTATAATCCATAAAGCAAATAAACTTTGAAAAAGGAAATATCTAATACAATAAATATATGTATTTATAAAGTTTCAAAAAATATCACGAAGAATAAAGAACATTTCGTATTATTCGAGAGTGATGTTAGGGAGAAAAATTTCTAAAAAAAAAAACGACAACGAGGATGACGACGAGGACAAGGACAAGGACGAGGACGAGGACGACGAGGCAAGCCCTCGAGCCGCGCGACAAGAAGTGTCCAATTTAAAATGTAAATTGCGTCGGATATTTGGCGTATCGCTAAGCGTACCAACGAAATGGCCACGAAATTAAAACGTAATTTAATTCGAATCTCTCTCTCTCTCCCTTTTGCTCTCTTTTACTCAGTCACTCACTCACTCACTCGTTCGTTAGTTCGTTCGTTCGTTCGTTCGTTCGTTCGTTTGAGCTTTTTCACCCTACTCTGTAACCCGGTTTTCCTTCTTCGTCTTCTTTTCCTAATTCTCGCTAGGGATCACTACCAGGATCTCTTGCACTTTTTTCCCTCTCTCTATCTCTCTCTATCTCTCTTTTTCTCTCTGACTGCTTTTCTATCTCGAGAAAAACATTTTCTTTCTTTTTTCTAAGTGGATTTTAAAACGTGGATTATCGTTTTCACGGTGACGACGAGTACGAGGACGAGGACGACGACGTGAGCTTTCGCTTCTTCCTGCTTTAGAAAGAGAGATAAAGATAAAGAGAGAGAGTGAGAGAGTGACGGAGGGAAAAAGGGGGGACACGAGATTCTTTTGGTTTTCGTGCCGAGCCGGGGAAACGAGATTTCGAGAGTGGAAAGTTATTTAAAGATAACCGCTTTTAATCTTCGCGTTCGCAGGATATCAAGGGCAATTTTATCCGGCGTTATAATTAGATGCATTACTTGGTATAATAAGGGCTTTGAACCACCACGGGGCCTCGCCAGTGCCGTAGGACGTTTTAGAACGTTCGAGATGAAATTGCTGATGCGTGGGGAATCGCGTTATCGGATGTTAAATATCGTCTTGGCGGCGGTTGCATCTCGTGAACGCTACTTCTCTTCTCTTCTCTCCTCCGAAATCTCGTTTTATTATATTTCGAAAGAATTAACTTAGTACGCGTAGTATGCTATCTTCGAGACCGAAAATTTCTTTTAAACATTTTTCCCCCTTTTATCTTTCTTTCTTTCTTTTTTTTTTTTTTCAAGAAGACCCAAAATCCTTATCGGGGTAGATTGTACCAAAGTGGTTACGACCAACCGAGTGGAAGATGGTGTTTTGTTTTGTTTTATAAGAGAGAAAAAAAAATGAAAAAAGATAATACCCACGACCAGGTGAATTCACTCAGTTTTAATACAGTGTGTATATATATATATATATATATATATATATATATATATATATATACGGATTTGAATAAAATTTATCGATTATCGTTAACGTCGGTTTTTCCGCGCATATCGCGTGGCCATTTTCCGATGGTTCGTAATTAACCGATTCGACGGGCTCGTATTGTATTGTTACGATTTAATGGCCAACGAATAGCTCAGTTTATTTCTTTCTTTAATATATCCCCTTTTTTTTTATTTTTATTTTTACTTTTATATTTGTATTTTATTTTATTTTATTCCCGCTACGCTTTTTTTCTGGTTAGCTGGGGGAATGAAAATTCTAAACATTTTGTTCGATAGTATCGAATCCAATCGATCTATACTTCTTCTTCTTCTTATTTTTATCAAAGAGGAAAGAATATCGTGTATAGGTAGAAAGAGGGCTCCTTTTTCTTTCCCCCTTGAACCCCCCGCGAATCAACTCATTCCCTTTGGTATATTCGCAGGAGGAACAACACCAGTAACAGCAGCAGTAGTAGCAGTAGTACGGTAAGCACTCACTCTACATCACCATAGCGACCGCTTAATTGGAGAAGGATTCCCATAATAAAATCGTCGAGTGTCCCCGTTCAGCGATGCGGAAGAAATTCGGGACCATCCAAGTTTTTCGCGGTAGGGCGAAAAACGCGAAGAATTTCAATCGCCGAGAAACGAATCCCTCAACCGTTTCCTTTACCTGACACGAACTTCGGTTATAGTCGTCAAAATAACAGAAATAGAAGAAGAAGAAGAAGAAGGAGAAAAAAATCGACAGCGTAACACGGTACGTTCAAACCGGAATGAAACTATTTTTTGTTGTTGTTGTTTTTTTTGTTTTCACGACAGAGTTTTATTCCGTTTCATTAATTCACGTTATCGCGAGAAACTAAATGGCATATGAAAAATATAACCATTCGCAGAAAAAAACTAAAGAGAGTCAATGCAACAAATGTTGAACGTCGTAATTTATCAATTTTTTCTATATACATATATATATATATATATACAAATAAAAATATTACAAATAGGAGGTAGGTATTGCCAACACATACCAGGTGTGCATCCTACGAAAACCGTGTACCGTGTTTAAAACAATCGCAACGTTTCGAAATATACAATTGTTATTCGTCGCTGTTAGTCGTCGTTAAAGACCTCGAAAAATCATTTTCAATATACGAACGTAGAAGTTTCTCTTTTAGAAACTTATTAGGTGTATATATTTCGTGTAAGTATTTCAAGAGAAAAAGACGTAAAGGTATCGCGGAAATGACGCGAGTAGGAATTAACGAAACGTGTCATCCACCTGCCCCCTCATTTCATCTCCCTGCCCCCTCCCTCCTCTTTCTCTCTCCCTTTTTTCGTCATTAAATAAAAAGGGTAGAAATAGAAGATAGGAAGAAGAGAAAAAAAAACAAAAAGGGGGTAGGTGAGGTTCGGAATACGTACTACGTATAGTTAAGTAATACGTATTAGTGTACATATATATATATATATACACATATGTAGATACGTACGCACGCGTCCAACGCGTTTTACTCGCATAAACGTGCCCCCCTCGAGAATATAACTCATTGCGGTAAACGGCCGCCACAGCAGGCCGCGTCAAATTAACGCCCGAGACTCGAGAAACGAGAGAGACGACTTTGCTTGCTGTGGTGCGACGTACCAACACCAACACCAATACTAACCCACCAACCAACCAACCCAAGAAGACGTCGTTCGAACTTCCTCCATTCTTCTTATTCTCATTTTCCTTTCTCTCCATCTTCTAAAACTATTCGGTATAGATAGGTATAGATAGTTGACCGTTTTAAACATTCATGGAAAACTTTTCAGATCGTAATTTTGGCAAAGATTTATTTTCTTTTTTTTTTTCCTTGTTTTTTTTTGGTACCTATTTTTTCTTTAACAATAGAAATTACGTCTACGTGCACGTATCTATTTCGTCGTATCGATCGAATTTTTTGTTTTAATTGGTTTATCGATTTTTTTCTTCTTCTTTTTTTTTTTCTCTCTTTCGAAATGAAACGATAAATTCTTCAAATAACAAGTATACCGTGGTACTCTAGGTTGTACTTGGGCAGAGTGAAATTATACGATTCGCGTGGTCACGTATCAATTAACGTAAACGAATAGCACCCGACCATTTCTTTCGTGGTTTTTTTTTCAATTCGAATTGGAGAACGAGTCAATCGTCGATACGAGAAAAAAAGGAGAGAGAGAGAGAGAGAAAGAGAGAGAGAGAGAGAGAGAGAGAGAGAGAAGAAGAAAAAGAAAGAGTAAGAAAGTTCTTTACTTTTTTTTTTTTACCGAGTCGAGTTTCGGCGCTCGAGATATCATGTTCCGATGCAATATCTTTCCTCTCCCCGTGTGGAGAAATTAATTAACTTACCTGTACCGCCTAATTAACAACGTTTATCGACCCACTCGTTTGGGAATAATTTCGTTTTCGTCCAACGTTCAACGTTCGTTCGATCGTTTTCTTTCCATCGATGTTTTCGACCAAAGTTGCACGCCGTTCGCAAACACGTTGAAAATCTTTATTCGCGATAACGCGAGTTGAGAAGGTGCGAATTACAAAGTGAAAAAAAAGAAAAGAAAAAATGTGCTCTCGACGGGTTGACCCCCGAAGACCCTGAACAGGCTGCATCATGCGTTCGTCCTCTGTCACGTCACGCAAACGGCAAATAACTTTTCTATCTTAGCTTTCACCATTTTACGTATATTATCACCTTTAAATTATACATTTTGGAAGCATTAGTTATTCAATTCTTTCAATTTCTTTTTCTTTTAGTACGATAATTTTGTATCCGAGTAGAAAAGAACATTTGAAATCTCTTATCGGGACCCCAATGTTCGTTCTTATATAAAGTTCATCGATGGATAGTGAATCCACGATAGTTATCTATAAAATAAATTGAAAAAAAAAAAAAAGAAAAAAAAGACGTACAGTTGAAAGCAATATCTCCTACGATATTATACCAGTCTACTCTACTTACGATAATCCTAAACGAGTCTAGATTGTAAATATACCTGGCACGGTATATTAATAAAAGCGACACTCCCGTAAATACAAGGTATACCCGTGTGTTAGATCGTATTTATGTCCGCCATAGATGTTAATTAGCCTCTTAACGTACACGCGTATCTATGAACGTTATAACGTTAGTATATACAAGCTGTTAATGCGAAAAACGAATTAAACGAAATCATATTTATTTTTCTTTTTTTTTTCATTAGTAATTGATACTTATGGTGTATGTATCATAATATAATAAGTCCCGTTACTTTGAGAAAGATTTGCAGATTTTCTAAAAAAAAAATACAAATTTCTATGAATAAATTAATCAAAAACCCTTTGTTGTTGACCATATTATGATCTAAGTGTCGTAGGTAAGACAAAAAGACAAATTCCTCGGTGCTTGAAAGAGGTTTCTCTGGATACTTTTGGCGAACGGGTCGAAGGTTCGAACAAACACGACGAGTGCCAAAGCTTTTACGTTTAGATCGGGTTAAACGACATCGTTGACCAACAAGTTGGCAAACAAAATGGACAGCGTCAAAGGGTGCTCGCAACGTGTTGCGTTTACTTCAACCAACGACGACTACTAACTCGTCACGTAACGAACGAACGAACGAACGAACATACGTACGTACGACCGATGGCGAATGTTCCTCGGTATATAATTAATTGCTCGTCCGTTACGAACTCGTTACTTCGATTCGTGTTACGATATTACGGTGAACGTGCTTCACTCTGGTAATTAATCATTTCGCTAGCGCTACATTTGCAGATACTTTGCGAGTGAGTCTCTTTACAACATTTTTCCTTACGTATCCACATTTATACCACATATATATATATATACAAATAAAAATATTACAAATAGGAGGTAGGTATTGCCAACACATACCAGGTGTGCATCCTACGAAAACCGTGTAC
>NW_014569815.1:136434-148703 GCF_001313835.1 Polistes canadensis
AAAAAATAAAATATTAAAAAAAAAAAAAAAAGGAAAAAAAATAAATAAATTGAATAAAAAAAGAAAAAAGACAATACCCGCGAATAAAAGAAATATATACATGCAAAACATATTTATAACAACGTTTTTTCGACGGTGGGGGGGGGGAACGAGGAGGGGGAGGGGGTACATTTTCCACGATGTGTCGCGTATCGCGCGGAACTACATGCATGAGTATGTGCATATGTGTACGTATATGTGTATGATTACATATAAATACTCGTATAACGTAACACATACGTAGAATCGAAAACGAGCGAAGTTTCGCGGATGGTAGACCGCGTTGAATCGGCACGAAAGCCGATTTCGAGGAGCGACGATTACCGGAGCTTTTTCCATCCCCCTACCCCATTCCCACCCACCCTATCTATCCCCCCCCCGAAACACCGTAACTACCGCTTTTCTTTCCCCCCCCGCAACCCTCAGTATTTTTTGTATTTTTTATTTTTGTTTTTGTTTTTTTTATATATCCAATGCCGTTGCCAACGGTGGCGATAGCAAATTTTTGTAATATCCGAGAGAATTCGCGGTGCGCGGTTCGAGTTGAAAACAAATCGTTCGTCCCTTCGAAAAAGAAAAAAAAAAAAAAGAACGTTTTATTAGAGGTCCCAACCGACCTCCTACTCCTCCTCCTCCCACCCCTATTTTCCTCTCCCTCTTCCCACCTCAGTTTGTGTTATTCCGAATTAATATCGGGCTTTCAACGATCGCGTGCTGCAACCTCGCCTACGAGGCAACATATTTTTTTATACATATCTATACATGCATATATATATATTTTTTTTCTTTATTTCATTCATCATTTTCCGTCGTTGCTCTTTGTTGTTGTTTTTTTAAATTTAAATTATTCTCTTGCTATTCGACGTGGTTGTTATTCTTGTTAAAAATATTGTATATAAATAATAGGAGAAAAAGAGATGAAGATGGAGAACTAGAAGAAAAAGAAGAAGAAGAAGTGGAGAAGGTGGAAGGAAAAAATATGTACGCGTGCAATTAATTTCGATGAATAGCAGCTTAACGCTGTTATCGCACCTTAGAATCGTTGTAAACGCAGCAGCCCCCTTCATTTCTTCTCTCTCTCTCTCTCTCTCTCTCTCGATAATTCTCTTTTTCTCGGCCTATACTCAGGCGTCCGAGCGATGAAGAAACGAAGAAACGAACGAATGAACGAACGAATGAACGAATGAACGAATGAACGAACGAACGACCCCAAAATTACGCGTCGCGTATTCGCACGCGTGCAGATCGCGGTCGGCGCGCGAAAAGGGGCCGTCCCTTATCGATTCGAAACGATTTTAGAGGGTGGTTTTACCCCTCGACGTTTTTGATTTCGGCACGCAGCCTCCGAACGTAGCAGAGAACGAACCAACGAACGAACGAACGAACGAATGAACGAGTGAGAGAGAGAGAGAGAGAGAGAGAAAGAGAGAGAGAGGCTAACGCTTCGCCGCTTCGAATTAAGGGGTGAAGCCGAAGGAAGAAGGGCTGCTTTCCCTCGAGGCTCGATCGTCGACGTAGACGAGGATGGGAAGATGCGAAACTGGAAAGAACAAGAGAAAAAGAAAGAGAAAGATAAAGATGAAGAGAGAAAGAAAGAAAGAAAAAGAGAAGAAACGAATAGAGAGGGTGGAAGATCGAGTTCGACTCGTTTGTTTTGTGTTTATTTTGTATATCTCGAAATCCCGTAGAGAAGACACACCCCTCGTGGAATCCCTTCATCCCTTTGCTGCCCTGATCAAATTCAATGAATATGCCTCGGATAAAAGTTTACAAGGATACACGCAGAGAAAACGATCCTACTTTATTCATTTCTTTTCTATATCTCTTTGACAACGATGTTTGTCGAATAATGAAAATAATTGTTTTATAACTTTATACCGATTCATCCGAACGAACGAACGAACGAAATCTTTCACGAGTGTTTGACAATTTGAAGCAAAATGAAAACACATACATACGCAAACGACTTGTCCGTATGCGTGTGACCGCACGGAAACCGAGTGAATGAGTTTTCTATTTACCGTTAATAAATAAACGAATGTGAATTATCGAGGCGTACGCGAAACAAAGCCGGGGAAACTGGTTCGGAATCGGTAACACACTCTTTGCGAGTTGTATCGCAAAGCGATACGGGTATCCAGTTTAACCAGGCGCATTCGTTTCGGTATCTAAACTCGGTTATCGGATTAAATAAATCCTTATCTAGCGGCAAAGTAAAAAGAGAGATAGAGATAGAGAGAGAAAATGAGAGAAGGGGGTGGACGTAGGGGTAAAGAAACTTGAAAAAAGAAAGAACGTACACACATACACCGGCGTGGCCGTGTTTTGCATTCTCCGACGGTCGAACGTGTAACGCGCTCGCCGAGATAATCATGGTGGTGATGGTGATGGTGGTGTATGATCCTGTGCGGGCGCGCACACCTCGTTTTTCGTCGACTCCCTTTTCCTGCCCCCCTCCCTACTATTTTTCTCTCTTCCTCCGTTCCGTTCTAGCCCCAGAGCCCTTTTGCTAAACGTTCGCGCTCTCGAATGTCAAACATTTTGGCCTCCCACGCTGGCAAAGGCGACTTTCACGGTGTCGTTTAACGACACGAGACTCTCAAACGAGTACCACACCACTACCTGCCTATTTTCATTGAACTCTTCTGGCACGCGCGTACGCACGCAGGCACGCACGCACGCTCCATTTCACGGCAATTAGGTACGACTCGGTATCGACGTAACATAGTACGGCGGATTTATCGGATATCAAAGAGAAAAGTCGGATTAACGTTGTTTTCATGATACAAAAGAAAAAAAAAGCGATAGAAGTATTCGTTAAGGGAGAATTCGTATTCGTAAAGGGGAGTAGGGGGGAGGCTGTTAAATGTTAAAATCCCTGTTTAAAAGAAGAGAAAAATGAAATGTAATATCGGTGATTGATGCCGACCTTTGCACTCGTTGGCATCCCTCGCAGTAGCCCTGGCCCAGGGACGGTCAAAATGGAATGGCCGACACCTCTCGCAATCTCTACCGGCGGTGTTGTGCTTGCACTCGCAGACGACCTCGCCGTCCTTGCCGGGGATGCACCTTGCCGCGTGGCCGTTGCACTTGCACCTGCCGCCCACGGCGAAGTCCGAGACGGCGTAATGATGCGCGAGGGTCCCGGTACCGACGACGCTCAATCCACCAAGATTGCTGGTAATCGTTGTGGTGGTCGAGGTGGTGCCTATGCTGCTGCTCGTGCTCCCAGTCACGGGAGCTACGAAGCTCATGTCTTGGGGATCGAGTGCGTCGTTCGATTGCATTTCGCGTGATCCCAACATTTGATGGGAATGAATGGAAGAGGGTAATGCCGTGACGAAACCATCGACGACGCCGCCGTGCAAAAGGTTGCTCTTTTGATTCTTCAATCTTTCCTCGCGTTCTCTCTCGCGTTCCCTTTCCCGTTTGGCGAGTTCCTCGACCCCGAGCCCGACGTGCTCGTCGACGACTCCCAACTGTGAGACTTGATCTTGACTAGGCTGTTGTGGCATGTGAAGTCTATTGAAGACAACCCTGACGTCGGTCGCGGTAACCCAATCTTGGAGAACCGGAGAATTGTCAAAATCCGCCGCGGATGGACGACCTTCCAATGTGCTAAAGGCTATCCGACCGACCGGTCCAAGACCATCGCCACCCGTATAACGATGGCTGTCCGTGCATCTGGCCTCCTGCTCGTTCGCCTTCGTGATCGTCGCCCTGTTTGGCCTACCGTAGACCCGCCGGCACTGGGACGAGTAGAATTGAAAGGGCTGCCAGGTCTTCCCGTAGTCCATCGACTTGTAAATGGCGATCGAGTCGGGCTTGGCAGCGCGCGGACAAAATTGTAGGCTCACGTAAGTTAGCTCGTATTTCTTACCGAGGGACAGGGTAAGCGTGACGTTGTCTGGCGGCGCTGAAAAACTTTGCGAGGTTACGAGGGGCTCGCTGCGCCAGCACGTCACGTTGTTCGGGTTGTTAAGGTCGGTCAGATAACTAGCCGGGAATCGTCGTCTAGGCGTGCTGTCGTCGCAAATGTGACACTGTCCGATACCTATCGATCCACCTGGTTGCTCATTGACGTCGCAATATCTCGTAGGACCACCGCTCCCACAGGTAGAGGAAGCCTCGACCGCCGCACCGAACGCGGCGTTTACGAAATCCGGGATGCACCTTCTCGGCCTGTCCTCGTCGTAACAAGGATCCGAAGGGTTTTGTTGACTGGAGAACATCTTAGCGTATATTTCTCCACCCGCTGTCGAACTTCTAGTTTGGACCAATACCAAACCGCAAAGCGCGGCTAGGATCCACGAGGATCCTATCGAAAGCATCGACATTATTTTTGATTTGATTTCAGATTTGATTTGATATTATATTTTATATTGTATTTATTTTTCCCCTGTTTTTTTTTTTTCTTTCGATTTCACGAAGAATCAGGAAGAGATCCTCTCGATGTCTCTTACCGCGGAGCAAGCCCTTTCACGCTTCCTCCTCGTTCTTACCCCGAACTCTGACCCCTTTTGCGAAAGGGAGGGAAACGAGAGGGAAGGAAATGACGTCGAACCCTTTTCTATCTGCTCTCTCTCTCTCTCTCTCTCTCTCTCTCTCGCAAACACCTTTTCTTTTACATCCTTCTCGTCGTAGTACTCGTCGTCGTTGTCGTCGTCGTAGTCGTTTTATTCGTAATCGTAGTCAACGTCGTCATATCGACACGCTTTCGATGAGAGAGAGATCCTTCTTGTATTTTTCCTCTTACTCTTCCTTCTTTTTTATTATACCCCAATCGCGTAACCGAAAGACGATTTCAGATTCGTACATGGAAGAGAATGATCTCTCGTATAAATAACCAAAAAATGAAAAAACCGTATCTCTTAAATAAAACTTTGATCTCTCTCATATATGATTAGAAAATAAATATTCAACAAAGTTGTTTTTTCTGTTGTTTGTTTTTGTTTTTATCTTAAGTGTACTCTGCACAAGAGTACAATAGCCGCAATAACTTCATTACTGTATTATACTGATTATCCTGCAAACGATCATATAAAATCGACGTTACGAAGTTAAAACGAACGGACGAATAGCGAGCGAGCGAGCGACAGTTCGAGGAAATGATTAAAACGCGCGTACACAAGTGACCACGAGATATAGATGATTATAATAATGCGGTAACTCTGACGCGATTTCGATTGAAAAAAAAGGGGACAAGGAGAGTTTGACGACAAAATCAACCCTAACTTCGTGGCGGCTCGCCGCTAACTGAGCCGCCGTTCTCGCGCGATGCACGTCCGAACTGTTCGGAGTCCCTCTCTCGCACTAAACCCTCCCCACCCCGTTTTCCCCACTATCTATTCCTCTCTCTTTCTGTCACATTCGCTCGCTCGCTCGTTCCTGCGTTCGTTCTCTCTTTCTTACACACACGTAGAGACAGACGGTCGTTCGAACTCCGTTCTTCGGTACTCCTCGTCGACCACCCTACTCGTCCAATCCAACTACGTGCTCACTCCCCACCACTAGAGAACGCGTTCGTGGATCCTCCGGATCCAGAAGGATGCTGCGTGGTAGCGCACGCAGCAGCAGAAACCTGCGGAAACGGACTTGCGGACGGATGGATCGGATCGCCGCCTGCGGGGTGGATACGAAGAGAACAGAGACGGTAAGAAGGGTAGGATGGTGGAAAGGGAGGAGGTTCAGAGTAGGACGGACTGATTTCACCCATATGTATATATTCTACAATACATATTATCGCGTGTATCCCCCGTTATACCCGCGATTGGTAGATTATTACCTATTTCATTGGCTTTCTCCTTTTTTTTTTTTATTTCATTTTATTTTTTTATATGCCTTTGTGTGCAGTATATATATATTTATCGGCTTTACGAACAGTTTGTCCTTTGTTTTTTACCGATAATATGATCCTTTTTGTTTATATGACAATTAAACGATGTCTCTTTTATTTTTTTTTTAATCGATCTAATTATCATTACAACGATAGAGTGATTTGTATTCTAAACGTATGGTGGTTTGACCCAATAAAAAACAAGGAGGGGAATTTATATAAAAATATAAACTAATAGTATAAAATGGCGTATATATATAATATAAAATTGAGAGAAAACTTAGGTAACGAGGTAGGCGTAAGAGTCACGCGATCTCCCTTCGACGCGATGGACCAGATTCTCTTGGGTCTTGACAGCTTGAAATTTAACGTCTTGAAATTATAAGTTGCTGCTGCTGCTGGCTGGCTGGCTGCTGTTGCACACGGGCGAGGAACCGAACAGAGAGAGAAAAAAAAAAATTCTTACGGATTTATTTGGCCGAGCGATTATTTCGAACCGTCCGTACGTCCGTCCGTCCTTCTTGGGTTCTACCACGGACAGAAATCGCAAAGACTCATCATCCTGGGGGAAGAGAAATCCACGAGAGAAAGAGAAAGAGAGAAACCAACGGATTTTTGTATATGTGTATGTATATATATCCGGAACCCTTCAACGTGCGGCATTCGTTAATCGAATTAATATAATCTTGGTGAGTTGCGAACCGGACACGCGCGCCCGTGATGACGGTCCCTGACTTTGGGCTTTTCGGCTTAGCCACTACTTCCTTCTTCTTCTTCTTTTTCTTTTTTTTTAATCTTTTTTTCCTTCTTATTTCTTATTATTTTTTCTTCCGTTATATTTTTGCCGCTTTGTAACTTTGAAAGTTAACGCGCGTGTCCTCGCCGTATCCATCCCTTTTTTTACACACCCCTCCCCTGAATTTTTGTTTCCTCTTTCTCTCTCTTTCTTTCTCATCGGAAGTATTTACTTTGAACGAATTTCTTACTTCGTTAGAATCGACAACAATGAGAGGAAACAATTATAATCGGTTGAATGAATTTATCAAGGATTTTATTGGGATATTTTCTTTATATAGTTGAAAGAGGGAACGATGATGTGATCTAACCGATTATTATTAACTGCGTAAGGTAGAATAATAATAATCGTGACTTCGGGTTTTGGGGATCGATGATTCTTTTCGGTGGAGCAGAGAGGGTTGGGGGAGAGGGCGGGAGGAGGGATTAACGCCCGTCGGCCATTAAAATTGATCGTGTCTGATTGTGAAATAAAAGTAAAAAAAAAAAAAAAAAGGGAAGACGAGAATTCGATCCGATCCGATCTCGTGCGTGATTCTTTTAAAATAAAGAAAATAAAAGAAAAGGAAAAAATATATAATAACATAATAATGATAATAATAGTAGTAGTAGTAATACGAAAAACGAAGGAAAGAGAAGATTCTGATCAAATAATTTATTAAACGTTCGCCATTTCATGGTATTTTACAATGTTACAAGAGACAACGACGAGCAAGTATCATCATCCTTCGTCGTTTCGCGAATTCTTTTTATGCGCTTGTTTGCTTGCTTGCTTGCTTGGTCGCGAAAGTTTTTACGTCGAGGTTTTTTGTCTTTTCTTTTTTTCTTTTTTTTAATATCCGTGAAAAACACATTGCGGTTTTACTAAAAAGAATCGCAACGAGACGAAAGCGGGGCGACTTTTTTTTTATTTTCCATTATTTTCTTTCTTTTTTTGTTTATCTTTCTATTTATCGTTTTGTCTCTTTTTCCTGTTTCTTTTTCTTTTTTTTTTTTTTTTTTTTTTTTTTTTTTTTTTTTTTTATTATTTGTTTGTTCTTCTTTTCCTTTCTTCCTATTATAACTTTTCGTCTATTCTTTCGCGAGTGAGATCAAATCAATCGATCTCGAATCCTAGAAAAATCATCACGATACGAATTTCGCTCGTTGATATACATATATATATATATATATAGATATATATATATATATATTATCATTATCATATAATTATTATTAAATAATATTATTATTTATTTTATTTATTTTATTTATTTATTTATTTATTTAATTATTATTATTATTGTTATTATTATTATAAGTACATATGTATATACGCGCGTGGGTGTTGTGTGTTATACATATATAAATATAATTTATTAAAATGACACGCTCTCGTGTCCGTTGCGATTCGCGCTATTATTCCTTTTCTCACGCATTTTTTCTCTTTCTCTATTATTATTATCATCATCATCATCATCATCGTCATCATCGTCATCATCATCATCTTTTTCTCTATCTTCCTGTTTAATTCTTTATATTCCTTTTCTTTTCTTTTTCTTTTTCCTTTTTTTTTTTCTTTTTTTTTTTTGGTTTTTTATTTTAATTCTTTGTCTCACTACGAAGCTTACATTACGCCTAAAAAGTTAATAATATAGTATTTGTACGAAATACCGTTGAAAGTAACATGTGACACCTCCTCGAGGAAGCTCTCAGTGGCATTGAAACGATCGGTCGGTTTTGTTAAGAGGAGAGAAAATTTGTTCGGAGGACTCTCTGTTCGCGACGCGTGTAATATTGTATGTGTTTTATCAAGTTAATGTCAATTTTTTGTCTGCTTTTTTTTCCTTTTCTTTTTTTTCAATTTTATTGTATATCTGTCGTCCTGTATATATTATTACCGCTCTCTTATTAATTCCCTTTCTCATTTTATATCCATTTATTATATTAATTAAATTTATTACTTCACAATCATCAAACTCAACACTCGCCCAATGGGTGGTAGTAGTATCAATGAAAACATTTTAATCTTTCTCTTTTATATGTATACTATTCTATTATTTTGTTTTACGTAAAAAGAGATGGTCTGCGCGCAGGATGGAATTAAAATTTTCTCAACATATAAGTATTTTATATTTTATATTTCTCAACAAAATTTCATATCTATATAGATAAAATTCAAAATAAGAATTAAGAGAAAGAGAAAGAGAGAGAATGAGAGAGATAAATGATATGCAAATTTTTGATCATTCAAAAACAAACAAGATGAATCTTACGTACCTTATTTTATTAATTAGTTGAAAAAAAGAAAAAAAGAAATAATTTCTATTATTTTTATTTCCATCCTGCAGAGAATCTCAAAATTTGTCCTAAACGTTATGCACAACGGAAACGATTAATTTCTCTCGAATTGTCATCATCATCATTGTCGTCATCATCAACATCATCGTCATATGATCGTCCATCAAGAATTAAAACGCATCGTTTCCATCGGTGATTACGCTAATTATAAATACTTCTAATCGTCTCTTAAAAATCATCGATCGTATCGCATTGATGATATTAATCAAAACGAACATGATCACAGAGACAGATACATATTTTTTTTAATGTTTGTTTTGTTTTGTTCTCATTTACTTTTTATTTCGGGGTTCGAAGCGCATTGATCTAAAACAGATCGTAGGGAAATTTTTTCTTCATAGAAGGCAGACTCACGTTTTCTTTATTTTTTCTTTGTTTGTTTTTCAAGTATGGCCGATGGTGTGTAATATTGTAACAACAGGCGGACAATAATAGAAGCCTGATAATATCTGTAAAATTTGTATTCAATGTGTTTGTATAAGTATTTTTGTGTATGTTTTACGTGTATTTATGGTTTTTTTTTTCTTTTTTATTAGCAGTGATAAAATTGCTAGGAACGTGCCCCCATTTCGGGGCACTTGTTTTTTTTTTTATATTTGTTTCTTTATTACTTTTTCTTATTTTTTTTTCTTTCTTTTTTTCTTTTTTAATCGTAATCGTTTGCTTGTTCCCTGACATCCACTGAAGTATCACGTATTGTTATGTACTGTATGTACTTATATATTTACTCATACATACGTACAAATTGTTCATAAGTTTTATTATGTGTATTATTCGCGTAATTTTTCGTGTAATTTTGTTGCGCGTATCTCCCGTTGCATATGCATTTTTTAATGTTTACTTTTTTTTCATTGTTATCTTTTTCTTTCATTTCTATTTTTTTTTTTTTTTTCATACGACACTATATCCATATTTCCCTTTCTGCCAAATGTTATCTTTACTTTTCCCTATCATCCCTTTCGTGTCATTCTAACTCATCTTTAATCCCATCGCTGATCATATACATTTATATATATATATATATATACCTTTTTTATTCTAATATATATATATATATATATAATTTTATATATTTTTATATAATTTTATATTTATTTATATATATATACTGTTCATATACCTTTATCTTAGTTTTCGTGTAGAAATAATAACTCTTATTTTCTTCTCTTCCCTTTTCTTTCCCTCTTTCTCTCTTTCTTTCTTTCTTTCTTTTATTTTTGTTTTATTGTATTTTTATACTTCTCACAGAAATTTGCTATCCAGTTTGCCGTTACGCTTTTTTCGTTCGTATAACATGTAATTAATATATTCTAATAGTCCGAAAATTAAGATTTTTCTTACTCATTATTACTCAACTATTACATACGATACTTTTTTCTTGAAAAAAACATTGTTATCCAATACGATTTTTTATCATTATTTGAAAATTATTAATATTTAAATAAAAATAGCAACCGTTCCATAGCCCTCGAGTTCGAAGGGTTAATTTGTCCCCCCCATACTCCCTCAAGAAACAAATTTTGAAAATTATTTTCTGTCAAAATCCCGATAGATTAAAAATTTCGAATTATTTAGAATAAAAAGAAAGTGTTTTGAACCAAGCGTTGAAATGTTTAATTTTGTTTTCTTTTATTTTCTTTTCTTTTCTTTCCTTTGCGCGAACGAAGCAACAAACTGGTCGGTAACGTTCGATAAAAATTTCATCGGTTTTATTGTTCGTAAAATTGCTCTTGTGTATTTTGATTAAAGCGAATGCAAGGATTCCGGTTGCCTCACACGTGTTCAATTTTTATTTCCTAACACCCCACCCCACCCCGCTTCGCCCTCAAGACTCGTACGTACGTTTTTTTTCTTTCATTCACATTCTCTCATTCGCAATCTCATTTTCATTCTTTCTCACTTTTAATCTTCTTTTCTTCTTCTTCTTCTTCTTCTTCTTCTTCTTATAGAAAATGACGCTTTACGATGGAAATTCGGATGCAATGATGCGGAATTAACGGAGGATATGCATTTTTGTGCAATGTTCCCATGTAAACCATATATTTACTTACATACACGCATACATATATGCATGTAATAATATTATTTTCTCTCTCTCTCTCTCTCTCTCTTTCTCTTTCTCTCTCTTTCTTACTTTTTCTGCGTTTTCTATGTTCACCACGATCGCAATAATTTTTGTTTTTGTCTTTCATTCATTCTCTGTCATCCACCCACGCATTCCATTTCTTTTCATTTTTTCCTTATATAGTACTAATTAACCAAAGGACAACGTACCACAAATTTCTGACACTAGTAAACGCGAATTAATAATAAATATATATTTACAAACCAAACGATCTCTCTATCTACGATCGTTACCAATGTATCTCCGATTTAAAAAAATCAATCGTTAAATTATTTTAACGAGTGTTTTATAATATATAATCCTTTGTCCGTTTGTAAAATCCTATCAACGAGTCTCTCTCTTTCTTTCTTTCTCACTTTCTCTCGCTCACTCACTCTCCCTCTCTCTCTTTATCTTAAAGAGTTAACAATAAAAAAAAAAGTCAAGGAAATTAAAGAGCAAAAAAAAAAAGAAAAAATTGAAAAAGTACTAGAAAATATGAGTAAAAGAAAAAAATAGAAAAAATCGGATAAAAAGAATTTATCTTAAAAGTAATTTATAAAATAATGCATTAGTGTGTATGTAAAGATGTAAAAATCTTGGAAGTATACAACGGCGTAGCGCGATTTCTCGACGATCGTAATTTAATGATTTTCATTTTCTTTGGATACTTCTTTTGTTATTACTTATCTAATTACGTATCTAAGGTCACCACACCTATTATCCCTTCTTCCATTACTCTTTTTCTTCTAACGTCGAATAACGATCGTCGAGATTTCGCATCGGTCTCTGGATCGTTTGTGTATTTCGCAAAAAATTTATCATTAGTACCGCATAAATTAATAAATATATAAACTTCATATATATATTGGCGCGTGATTACGTGTGTGTGTGTGTGTATGTATATATATATATATATATATACATCAAATAATCATGATCTAAGAGAATTTTTTTTTCGTATGCGCGTATTTTGGTATTTTGAGGAAAAAGGGGGTTGTTCTCATCATTTTTTTTGTGTTCTTTTCAAACATATATATCTATACCTTATCCATTTTTGTATTTTCCATTTTCTACCATTTTTTCTTTTTCTGATTATCGTTGTCTTTCTCTCTCTCTCTCTCTCTCTCTCTTTTTTTTTTTTTTTTTTTTTTT
>NW_014569815.1:149038-150210 GCF_001313835.1 Polistes canadensis
ATTAAATTTAAATAATACAATTTCTAACAAATCACCCTTCATTTCAACAAATAGTAAATAAACAAAATTAACGCAGTTGTTTATTGAAACTTGGAATTTTGTATAAAAGTATTATTGTAGATAATGGTATTTTGTTGTTTTTTTTTTCCTTTTTGTCTCGTTTTCATTCACGAAGAAAAAAAAAAGACTTCTCTTGCGTTGTGATATTCGTGTTCCTTGATAATGTTTATTTTTTTTTTTTCATCGATAATAATATTCGCTCGCGCGTACGAATCTCCACGTGGCAATTAAAATCGTAAAGCGTTTTCGCGTGCATTATAATATAACGTCTCTCTCATTTAAAATAGAAATAGATTTTTCTTTTTGTTTCTTTTTTACCCCTATCATTTTTTTTTCTTAAATCTTTTTCTTCACAATTCCACGTTCGACATTATCTCTTTTTTTCTTTTTCTTTTTTTCATTTTTTTTTTTCTAAAGCGAACACGTAATACACTTCTTCGTCTGTACATTTCCTCTTTCCTTTTAATTATTCTTTTTTGTTGTTTTTTCTTTTTTTGGCATACTACCGTCATACATTTACTACTCACTAAAAATGGATTATACTTTACGATGACTTGCAATAATATTTATTACTAAAAAGAGGAGTAAGAAGAGAAAGGGGAAGGGACGGGGGACGGGGATTTAAAGATTAGGAACCGAATAACAGGGATAGGGGGGAGGGGATTATAATAATATATAATGATAATAATTATAATAATATTATAAAGAAAGACAAAGATATATGAATAACAAAAGTTGTAAAAGAAAAAAGAAAAGAAAATGACGCCATTCCGAGACTCGCACTACTTACATGTTTCGTATATAAATTCTCTTTGTATATGCATGTAATTATGTGTTTGGTGTGTGTATATGTATGTGTGTGTATATATATGATAGAGATGCGCACGGGACTATATCGTCGAACGATGAGGGTGTGAGAAATGGAAAAATAAAGTTTTCTTTCTTTCTTTCTTTTTTTCTTATCGATTTGTTTCTGCTGGAAAGAAATTAAAACAAAAAAAAAAGAACAAAAATATAAAATATAGAAATAAAAAAAAAAGGTTAAAATAGTATATATATATATAAAAAAAAAAAAAAAAAAAAAAAGAAACGGGCATCGATAAAACGCAACA
>NW_014569815.1:150226-162359 GCF_001313835.1 Polistes canadensis
TAGAGATGCGCACGGGACTATATCGTCGAACGATGAGGGTGTGAGAAATGGAAAAATAAAGTTTTCTTTCTTTCTTTCTTTTTTTCTTATCGATTAGTTTCTGCTGGATTTAATTTTAAACGAAAAAAAAAGAAAAAAAATACAAAACATAGAAATAAAATAACAAGGTTAAAATAGTATATATATATATAAAAAAAAAAAAAAGAAAAAAAAGAAACGGGCATCGATAAAACGCAACATTCGTTTTACTTTTACATTAAATCGACTTTTTAGTCAAACAAATTATTCTCGAGACTGAACTTGAAAAATAATATTCTACCCGACCGAATGTGTATCTGTCTGTGTTGCGGTAAAAATTCTTTTTTTTTTTTTTTCAGATTAAAAATAAATCTACAAAATTGGATTACTCGCGCGTAAAATTCGTATTCGAAATGAAAATACAATTTTTTTCTCGATAAACGAACGAGCAGTTTAAGAGATTCTTTAATTCTATTAGTTTATTTTTGAATTCTTTAATTAATCGATCGAATCGAGCCTAAGTACATCCAGAAATGATTCTTGTTTTTTTTTTCTTTTATTTTCCCTATTCTTCTGGACCACTGAATAAATAATGCATTTTACATCGTCGATAACGATAACGATAACGATAACGTTAAAAGGTGATTTTTGTTTTTTTTTTTTTTATGCGTGTGCGCGGGCCTGACAGTTTTGTTCCTTATGATTTTTGTTTTATTTTTCCTTCACGTTTTCTCCTATATGGCTTTATATATATATATATATTTTTTTTTTCTTATTATTATATATTATTATTATTTTGTTGTATTGTTTTTGTTTTAATTTCTTTTTCTTGAATTCCTGACATCGTATCTTCGTTTTAGCAATTCGATATTATCGAATTAAATTTCGACGTCCTACTAATTCCGAACGATGAGGGGTTGTTGCTAACGCAGAATTGAATTACGAAAGTATCACGTCATCATACTTTTCTTTTACGTTATTATAATTCTACTAAAATGTTTCTTTTTCTTTTATATAACCAAATAAACGCGTCGTATCGCGTTCATCTTATTATATTCGCTATAAATTTCTGTATTATTATTATTTATTTATTTATTTATTTATTTTTATTTGTTGCTGTTACTGTTTTGTTATTGTTGTTCTTTTTTTCGCTAAATGTGGTCGTCGAGTGTTCTTATTTTCTTTTTTCATGTCTATTCATTTATTTATTTATTTATTTATTTGTTCGTTCGTTCGTTCGTTCTTTTCTTTTCTTTTTTCTTTTCTTGATTCCTACCTTGAAACTGTCCGAAGGTTCCCACCCAAGAAATATCACGTCGTATATTTGTACCTCCTATGTGAAAAATATTCATTTAAAGCTCGTACACGCTGCTCATTTCTATTTCGCAAAAAATATTATATTCTCTTCTATAAAATTGTCAAATTCTACTAATTCGCTATAAACGTTTCTCACGTTCTGTTGCCGTCGTCGTCGTCGAAACACGTCGACGATTTTGCATCGATTACGAACGATCGTTTTTTTTTATTTTCTTTCCTCTACTATCGTTCTATTGATGTAGGAAAGATATCGGGAAGATATCGAAGATATATTCATATACATATTTATATATGTATATATGTATATATGTCAATTATGCGTGCAATTGTACGTATGTTTTAATAATCGGACGTCATTCATTAACCTTTTGTTTGAATCTTAGAAATGATCGTTCGATCGACGCGAAATCTAAAAACGGATATTATATCGTCTGTTGTATTTTTTCTTTTTCCTTTTTTCTTTTTTTTCTTTTTTTTTTTTTTTTTTTTCCTTACGAATGATTCATCGTGATCTCATAATTAATTAACTGTATCATTATCATTTCATGCTTTTTAGATATAAATTATGCATACGGTCATTCATATAAATTAAATATTTATAAGTTATAACCAAAAAAAAATAGATATTGAACGTTAATTAAAAGAAAAAACGTTCTGGGAATAATTGAGAAAAAATTATGCATAGTAAAAGTATACTCGTAGAAAAATATCAACAAAGTTAATACGATTAAAAGCAATCGGGATTTGAGTTAAAAAAAAGAAAAAAAAAAAAGGGAACAAATTAATAATTTAATAAAAGTTGTATGAACGAACGAGGAAGAAAAATTGAGAGATCAGGAAGAATCGCTCGGTACGACGTCGTCATTAAGCTTGAAGGGAGACACCTGCGGTCAGTTTCAATGTGGCTTGCAAACTTTGTGCATTCCATTGGTTCCTATTTGAAGAAGTATCTTATAGGAATTCGAGTCATCCAGGATTCTTTGCGAGTTTTTTCGCGCGATAATCGTAAACACGCCGACAGAAGAGTACCATGTCCGACGGTACCGGTATCGGTGGTTGCCGATTTTTTCTCGGATATACTTGGTCCCCTGGTGGAACTATTAAACCGGGACTCTCCAAACCCTCCTCGATTCTTCGCAAATCCTTGCGGTAGCTTGAAAAGAAAAGAAAATAACAAAATAAAAAGGAAAATAACACAAATATACTTGCAATTTGCAATTAAATACTAATAATGATATTAAACTGTTAATATTGTTTTTAATTAATAAAACTTACCGACAATACTCGTTAAACGTTAGAATATAACACTTGTCTTCTATGCAAGCGACACTGTTAGCATCTTTGTGACGAGAAGCAAACACCTCGTCTTCGGTGTCGCATTGCGTACGTCCCTGTTCCGTATGTTCCGGCCTGTAGTACCACAGTAATGAAAACATCATCTCCCCTGGAAAGATAAAACATTCTTTTATATCAGCCAACTCGATGAATAAGACGACGACGACGAGAGAGGGAGGGAGAGAGAGAGAGAGATAGATACAGAGAGAGGGGGGGGATAAAATATTCAGAGTAATTTACCGTCGTCTGGATTTTCCCAAAGCGCAGCTATCTTTGCAACGAACGGCAAATCGGCCTTCCTTGGTCCACTCTTGAGTAAAACACAGTCTCTGGGTTTCAGGACATCACCGCTTTCGTGTTTCATGCTAGTATAACACCGACGTATTGCTGACTCCTCGTTCTACAAATACATATGTGATATAAGTTTAGGATCCAGTGAAAATTGTTGACAATTTCTTTCTTTTTCTTTTTTTTTTACTTATCTTATATAATATGTATTATTTAATTACCGTTAAATAAACTTTGGCTTCAAAAGCATCACCCTCCCAACTCCAGCCGTTGCTCCATTTCGGCTTTAAAAATGTTTTTCTAGTCAAGGATAAATGTTCGCTCCCACCTAAATTGTCCTCGATTTTCGAGGTTACTCTCTTTACGCTAGACTTTTTCGTACTCTTTCGTTTCTTCTTAATCAAAGCTGGTTTTTTCGAATCTTCGCTAGCCTCGCCACCACCACTAGCCTTAACTTTGGTCGTCGCTTCGTTTTTCTTCGAACTATCTTTCGATTTAGTATCTTGCCCCTTAGATTTAGTCTCCTGTGATTTATTACCCTTGCTTCTACTTCTCGATTTGACGTCTTGCGTTTTACCCTTAGTAGCCTTTTCAGATTTACCCTTGCTCTGACTGATCTTCGTAACGATCTTTGACAATTTTTCAAACTTCTTGGCTAAACACAACTTTTTACCAACCTTTTTCAAAATATTAGTAGCCTTGTTCTTTTTATTATTATCCAACTTATCGTTAGACTTTGATTTGCGATCTTTTTTCTGGGTCATTTGCAAGCTCTGTTGTATAACCTTGTCGATGGTCTCATTGATGGAAGTTTCGCTAGCAGGTGATTTCGAATTACTCGTGACGCTGTTATTACTCGCCGTTTGTTTCGTACTCTTTGATTTTTTCATAGCAGATTCGGAATTATTCGGAGCCTCGGCTTTACGTTTCTGCCCTTGTTGATGACTCTGACTCTCCTTCTTGGCCTGTTTCTTTTTCGGAAGGCACGCTTCGACGATACCGTCCACCTTATCGAATAGCGGGGGTGGTTCGATAGGTGCTATTATCACTTTACTCGTATGATCGTTATTATTAACTGTTAGATCTTGCGTCGAGCCAACCGAGAGAGTCCTCTTGCTAACTTTTCGTTTCTTTCTACCATCCGACAAGCTGTCCAAGGATAATTTTCGTTTCGTTACTTTCTGACACTTTGGTTGTTCTCCCTCCTCAACTTCTTCCTCCTCTTCCTCTTCCTCCTCCTCCTCCTCTTCTTCTTCTTCTTCCTCCTCTTGCACCGGTAATACCTTTTCGATGACCTCTTCCTTATCTTCGACCGTTTCTTGAACGGTCGGTTCATAATCCGGTTTTTTCCAATTCTCGTTGCCTATCACGACGACGTCGTTGAGCTCTTCTTTAACGTCGGGATCAGCGTCGAGCTTATCGTCGATCAGTAAAATACCGGAATCCTTGTCAATCTCTAATATAGCCATTCTACTCTCCTTCATGCACTGCTCGCACTTCATGATATCGCACTTATAGTCAGACTCACATTTAACGTTGCAATTCGCCGCGCAACCCAAATTATCACCGATCTCGACGCTGCATGATTCGCACTTAACGTTATTGTTCTCGAGCTTAAATTCGTGAAACTTGCTACTCGGACAGTTCCCAACCGTGAGCTTTTCGCTCGGCGAGAGTGTCTCCATCTTGACCTCGCAAGTGGACGTGCAGCCGTGTTTCTGACAGGCACACTTTCTCAACTTGTCCTCGGCGCGATTCTTCTCGTCCTAAGAGAAATTGAAAAAAAAAAAAAAGAGAACAAAAATAGAAGATTAAGTTATTTCTCTCTAAAGAGAAGACAAAAAGAAAAGAAATAAGAAGAAGATAAATAAGATGATAATAAAATCATAAATCAGGAAGGCAAAACAAAAACAAAAGAAAATAGATAAGAAGTACATTTACCTTGCTCCTGCAGTCAGAGTTCTGAGAACGATTATGACCACCGACGATATTATGAGTCGGTGGAACAGCCGGTTGGTTCTGATTGAGGTTGCGTAAAGTGTTGAGTTGGACACGATCCGTATCCCAGGCATTGGCACCATGAGGTGGCGCTAGCCCGGCTAGCCCCCTCGCTGGTGAGGGCGGACCTACCAAAGCACTGGGCGGCAATGACAGACCGGGCCCCGATACCACTGGCGCTCCCTTACCATTACCAATAAGGGGCCCAGTATCCACGTTTTTTGGACATGACTGCATCGGGCACGGACAACCCTGGAAGGCTGCGTCTATGAGAATATAAAATGGAGGTCGGTGTTTAATAAAATGTAACTAATGAAAAATAATAAATAATTGATGAATTTCATTAAATAAAAACAATACTTACGGTCTACGAAAGGTCTTCCCTGAGAATGAAGATATGCTGGATTAGCCGGAGGTGGTGGTGGTGGGTAGCCCCCGTAATACGGAGGCAAGGGATACTCTCCGGGTGGCGGTGGCGGTGGTTGATAGTCGACGACTCCAGGACCACCAGCCGTGCCTCCACCTCCCGGTCCTCCGCCTCCGCCAGACTCCTGATACCCATAGTACTGCCTACAAAGAAATCTTTTTACAGAATGCAAGAAAAGTGCTCTCGATAGAACGGCCCTATTCGCATTATGGTGGACGGGGCCAGGGGCTAGGGGCTAGGGGCGTGGACGGGGGCGGGGCTTGTTCTCAAGTGTCTCGTCAGGTTTATCCTTCGAAAATATATTCGAAAATATATTCGAAAATATCATTCTTACCTTCTGTATGTTGGGGCGTACTTGTAATACGGTGGAGGATGAGCGTGAGGGTGGGTGTACGTAGGTGGATAACAGAGATCTTGATATTGAGGTGGCGTGCTATAATAGGAAGGGCAATATGCCCTATAAAAGCCTCCTCCACCTGAAACATACAACAAGAGGAAGGGATTTGCTTGAGAGATCGTAAAATAAGATAGACCTAGATAAGAGACAGCAACGACGATATCTTTCGGTATTGCTACGACTCTCTCTCTCTCTTTCTCCTTATTTTCTCTTTCTGTGCTTTGATTTTAGTTGAGATAGATAAATCTGATTTATCAGGAATAAAACGGACCTGGAATATCCACTGTATAGGAATATCTGAATGCACCTGTACTACTCGTGCCACCGGAAGTCGTCGATGTTGCGACCAAATCGTCCGAGCCTTCGGAATTTTGTGGAGGCGTAGGAGTTGGTTCCGGTGGTGGGCCCTTAACCGGAGGTAATGTCGGCGGGTGCTGTATCAGTGGTCCAGCCGGCTGATAATACCCTAAGAACAAATCAAATAAATGATCAATCGATCGAGTGATTTATCGGTAAATGATTAAAATGATTATGGAACATAAAAATGTAAGTTCCAATCTAGGATATGATCTCATTGTAAACTTATGGCTTAAATAAAGTTTCGAGTTAAACGAAACCTGGCTTTCTCCTCGTGAGTAGTAGTAGTAGTATAATAGTAGTAGTAATAGTAGTAGTAATAGTAGTAGTAATAGTAGTAGTAATAGTAGTAGTAGTAGTAGTAGTAGTAGTAGTAGTAGTAGTAGTAGTAGTAGGACCGTCGTTACGGTGACGTGCATATCGATTATCCGAAAGATCGTCCGCCATTTACTTCGCCCAATCGCGATTCCGCTTATGTAGGTTAAACTCGCGCATATATATACATATATATATATCTCTCTCTGTATGTGTATGTATAGATATACATACATAGAGAGATATATAGATGACACGCGTTCGTGGAAAGCCGCGTGTTCTTGCACGCTCTTCTGCGTGAAGGGGGGAAAAAAGGAGAGAGGGGAAAATATATGCATATATATTCCTGCCCACGAGGATACATTAAACGAAGGTATATATATATATATAAGTATGCAAACGCGAATATGCGTTTCAAGATTATAAGAGTAATCCAAAATCCAATGGTCGAATTATAATCGTTGATATTTTACTTGCGTAGGATATCGTTTAAAATAGGACACCAAGTATGCATCACGCACCGAAGGACGTTCGAGTATGAGAAAAAGAGAGGGAAAAAGAGTAAAACGGTCGATGGGCGCAGCAAGCAAGCAAGCAAGCAAGCTATACTAGCTAGCAAGCAAGCAAGCAGCATCCAACACAGCATAGAAATCTGTTTCTCTCGATGAAACGTAGTGTAGTAGCTCTCGCGAGCACAACGAGAAGCAAGTAATGAAGTTTCGCGACGAGGCCAAAGTGAATGAAGGGTACAACACCACGATAGTGGTGCTTTCACGAATATATACAACATTCTACTATGTATCCTTAGTCGGACAGGACCGTAAATGATCGAGGATAAAGGCGACCGTGTGTCCTTAAGGACGGTTTTGTTGAAAAATCTTTGCGAGAAACGACGTTTTATCGTCTTCGATGTCTCGTCCCAGTCCCCGTCCCCGTCCCCGTCACCGTCACCGTCCCCGTTACGTCCCGTTTCATGCCATGGTAGTACCACCTTCTTGCCGGTCGTTGCTGCTACCGTTTTCGAACTCGAATTGACCTTCGTGATCCGATTTTTATCTCTCACGAGACGTTCTTCTCGCTCCGCCAGTATTGAAGAAGGAAAAGAGAGAGAGAGAGAGAGAGAAATCCTTTCGTTTACTTCTTTGTTACGTTGGAAAAGAATATGGATACGGTTCGAAGGATTTTCTACTACACCTCTCCTACTACTCGTCGTGGTACTTCGTCGTGTCCATGAATCAAATCGAGAGCAATCTGTGGTTTCAAGATTTCTTTCTTTCTTTCTTTCCTTTTATTTTACATCTTCATTCTTGTTTTTCTGCACTTTTCATTCTGAGAGGGTTCGGGGAGGGGGTAAATAAGATTTATTTTAATCGTATCAAAGAGAGTATCTTCTCAAAGAGTTGCGAACGATCAAATTCACAATTCCTTTTCTTTTTTCTTTTTTTCTTCGTATTTTTTTACGCGAGAATAAGAATATAGAGAAAGAAAAATGTCAGAGAATGGAGAACAAGCAATTTGAGAAGAAGGACGAAGCAAGGATTCCTTCTTACCAGTTATATGTTCATTCATTGGAAAATATATTCCCTCTCCCCCCCACCCAGAATATTCGTGGAAAAAAAGGCAACGCAAAAGTTCCATTTCCTTTTCGTACCTTTCCCCCATATACTTTCTTTCCCTGTCGTCGCGACGATCCGATCCAAAGTAGAACGAACGAACGAACGCGCGCGCGCGCGCGCGTACTCGTACTCGTGCTCGTTGCAAACCTCGCGAAGCAAGAAGATATTTTAAGGTCGACGTATTGGGATGTCTCAGGGACGTTCTTATACGTCCTCGTCTATGTCGTTGTCGTTGTCGCGTAAGAGTTTGTGATCTATTAAGGTCGTTCGCTACGGAGGCTCGTAAAAATATTTTCAACCTACAAGGTAGATACATATATATATATATGTATGTATGTATATTTATGTACATGTAGTATGTGCACGAACGAATAAACGAATAAACGAATGAACGAATGAACGAGTGAATTAACTAGCGAATGATGGAACAGGCAAGGACGAGGGACAACTAACGAAAACGGTGGCAGCAGAACTATTAAATACGTCTATTAAAATATCTCAATAAACTCCCAATGTAGCAGCAAACGTGAGAACGTAATCTTTCGTACGAGGAAAGGTCACGTAAAGCTTTTCAGGACTCCTCTTCTCCAGTGGAAAGTTCAACGAGGATGGTCGTTGTTGGAACGCAATGAACAATGCCAGAAAACAGCCTTCCCAATATATATATATATATATATATGTATTCTACGTGTATAACGTGTAATACATACATATACTCAAATTGTATATACGACTCTAAAATATATATGTACGTAAGTATGTATGTCACACATTTTGATCTAGGTCTATAGATGGTAGTGTGACGAGTGTATCGGTGGAAACCATGGACACGACAAATGGGTCACTGTCCGACACCGTTCGAGAGAGAGAGAGAATGAGAGACACGACCCATCGATCTAATGGCACGGAACATGGAAGATGATGATAAACGCTAGACACCGGTCCGTTTCACGTCTATCTTTTCTTTTCTTTTCTTTCCTTTCAACAAAAGCTAACAGACAACATATTTGAACCATGATTCTCGAAGTTCTTTTCCCTAAAGCCAATGAATTTTACAGAACGGTCAAACGAACACTTTTGTTAGCTACATTTTTTTCTTTCTCTCTCTCTCTCCCCCTTTCTTTCTTTTTCTCTTTTGTGACCTATAATAAGGGAAATAGCCGTATACCACGGTTAACATTAATTCACCAACAGTATTATATTCATATTGATGAAAGGCTCAAGGAAAAGAAGATAACCTTCGATCGAGGAAAGATAAAAATTTACCCGTTCGCATTTAATATTGATTATGAATATTAATTAGATAAAGCTTATCTAGTGACATGATAAAAAGCAGTATAAGAAAACTAGTCGTTTCAGTTCCTCTCCTACCCCTTCCCCCCTCCCCCATACTCCATCTCCTTCTTTCATTTTTTCGTTCATTCTTTCGCTATTTCTTTCGTTCCTTCCTTCCTTCGTTCATTCGTTCGTTCGTTCTTTGATTTGTTCAAGAGAAAGATAGAAGACAGTGGGTGCCGACTCTATTCCTATCTGTGGTCTATGCTTGGTACGCTACGGTACTACTACTACTACTATTACTACTACTACTACTACTCGTTTTATCTTCGTATATCGCAGGCAAAAGTCTCGGAACGAACGGCGTTCGTAGCCTAGAGAAGTCAAGGACCCGAGCACGAAGGTGCCTTGCCGCAATGTGCCGGTGTCGTTGACTCAGAATAGAATCGAGAGAGTCTGACACTCTCTCTCAATGGCGCGTTTCACGCTTTGCTCTCTCTCTCTCTCTCTTTCTATCTCTATCTCTCACACACACTCTCTTTGTCTTTCTTCATTCGTTAGAAAATCCTGTGACATCTAAGGATACGCCGATTGATCACGAAACGTCCATCGAATTTAACTAGAAATTTTCAACATTCCTAATTTATATCTCTTTACAACGACTGGATATTCGAATGGAGGATTCCGATCAGTTTTTCAGATAATTTCTGAGAAAATAAAGAAAAGAAAACGAACCAAAAAGCAATAAAAAGCATTGAAAAAATCATGAAAACTAATAACAAAAGAAAACTTTGGACGTTTTAAGAGTCATCACCGAAAAATCCAAAGACCTGGCCATTCTTCTCTTCTTCTTGCCTGCTGATGGTTTGATTCGACCTTGTTACGGTCGTTCTTTTCCCTCCCCCCACCATCCATCATCCCCCTTTTTTTTCGTTCTTTTTCTTTTATTTCTTTTGTTTTTTTTTTGTATATAGTTGGACATGCACACGTTGAAGTGAACGGTTGAAATTTTGCTAAAACGACCCTTGCTTCCTGAATTGAACAGTGGGAGATTGAGTAAAAGAGAAAGAGAGAGAAAGAGAGAGAGAGAGAGAGAGAGAGAGAGAGAGAGAGAGAAAGAGAGAAGGTGGAAGTTTCACGGTACGGGCAGAAATTGAACTCGCTTGGATGTTTGCCCAACGACGAAGAAGACCGAACGGTTGTTACCTTTCTCTTCTTCTCTCTCTCTCTCTCACTCTCTCTCTTTCATTCTTTCCTTTTTTCTTTCTCTTTCAAAGTCCACGAAGAATTATTCGTAAACTTTTCGAAGCTTCTTGACATTTTGCAAATCCTTTTAAGATAATTGCCTCGTGAAACGTAACTATCTTTTCTCTTTCTCTTTCTCTTTCTATCTCTTTCTATCTCTATCTCTTTTAAGAATAAGAAGAAAATGATTAATCGAACGACGATCGTACTCAATAAATAAATCAATCTCCGTGGAAGAGAGAATTCTACTATTACTATTATTACTACCTACTACTACTACTACTACTACTACTGCTACCACCTACTACGATGGAATAATAAATATACTTTCTGGATAAAATCGGTGAGAGCATTCGACGAGGAAAAAAAGAACGATAATATGCTCCCTTTTCCCGAGCATATTCTTTTTCAGCCAATCACTTCACCTTCTCCTCCTCCTCCTCCTCCTCCCCCTCTCACCATCCCCTCAGCCCTTTGAAGAAGAAGAAGAAGAAGAAGTAGAAGAAGAAAGATAAAAAAAAATATATATTATTATCGATTCGATAGAAATTAATAAATTATTATCAGTCTAGCAAAAAAGAAGAGAAGACGGAAAGTTAAACTCTCTTCGGGTTTCTTTCTCGGCTTCTTATGTTCGAGTAAACAATAATTCATTCGACAGGAGGGACAACGAATAAGAAATAGAAGAAAAACAAGAAGAATAAGAATAAGAAGAAGAAGAAGAAGTAGTGGTCTGATAATATCGGCCCGGACACGAGCTCAAAGTGATTTACATTATTTATATAGGGGGTTCTGTCTCTCTCTCTTTCTTTATGTCTTTCTCTCTCTTTCTCTCTCTCGGCATGCTGTTAGCTATGCGCTAGTCCTGGGTTTAATCACGCTGGCACAAACGGCCGTCGGTAATTGATTCTTATACGGTATCGACGCGATACGGGGTGGCTTGGAATGCAAGATCGGCGCCATAGTACAACACACCGCCTAGTATTATCGTTCCGACAGCTTTGCCGATGTTTACTCGCGCGTCTCTTTTGTAACCTATCTACTATAAGCTTGAGATTCTAAAGAACCACTTTGTTTCTTCCTTCCTACCTTCCTACCTTCCTACCTTCCTACCTACCTTCCTTCCTTCCTATCTAACTATATACTTCACTTACTTTTATTCTCTTCTTATTAATTTTGTTACATTTGCCTTATAGAGTATAATAAAGAAATAAAAACGACCTACTCCTCCTCCTCCTCCTCCTTTCTGTTCTACCTGTCAACTCGTATAGCAAAGAAAAAATTTAACTTACAAATTGGTTCAACTTGATCTATATATATATATATATATATATCTACGTGTATTTATATAAAGAGGAGGAGCTCTATTTGGAACACGGAGTACGCTGCAAAAAGGATCGAAACCGTCGATTATGTATAAATACACTTTGTTCTTTATAAGAGTATGTAATAGTAGTAGTAGTAGTAGTAGTAGTAGTAGTAGTAGTAGTAGTAGTAGTAGTAGTAGTAGTAGTAGTAGTAGTAGTAGTAGTAGTAGTAGTAGTA
>NW_014569815.1:162449-164565 GCF_001313835.1 Polistes canadensis
AGTAGTAGTAGTAGTAGTAGTAGTAGTAGTAGTAGTAGTAGTAGTAGTAGTAGTAGTAGTAGTAGTAGTAGTAGTAGTAGTAGTAGTAGTAGTACTAAGTACAAAGTCGACGTTTAGAGCCGTTTAACAAGCACCATAGGCAAGAGCATATCGAAGGCAAGAAGGCAAGCAAGCAAGCAAGCAGACAGACAAGCAAGCAAGCAAGCAAGCAAGCAGGCATCCTCACCGAAGGTGAGGGTGTGCACACGAGCCTTTTTTTAACGTACGGTATGCGCGAGCCAACACCGATACGCTCGGTGGCACGCAACTTTGTTAATCCATAACCGTCAGCGTGTCATCGTTGTTCACCGGCCGTCCGTCGTCCCTGTGCTAAATACGAAAGCAACGTACGAAAGAGGACTCGAAGAAAAACAGCAAGAACATTTTCCTAAACCCTCCTCTTTCACACAAAAGAAGAAAATAACTTATCGTATCAACTCCAACTCCAACACCACCACCACCACCACCACCACCTATTTTTGTCTCATATACAACCTATCATCATCATCATCATCATCATCATCGTTTTTCACATATTTTATATTCATCTCTATTTTTCACACCAACTACTATTATTACTATTACTGCTCCGTTCTATATTCTTATATTCTATTATTCACTATATTTATCCTTATCATTTTCCACCCTATAAAATATAGACAAACTAGAAGAAATCTGTGAAAAGCTTATACGATGATAAAATGTATGGTGGGGTTGGTGGTATCTCTCTATGTTTTCGGCATCGAAGCGTGACTATGTTCTATGAAATGTGTATACACATCGTCGACAGGAATGTTGTGTTGTATTGCGTGCACTATGCAAGTGCAATCCCTTTTCCTTTTCTCTTTTCTTTTCTTTTCTTTTCTTTTCTTTTGCGTCAAGCCCTACATCTTCTCGCACGCGATAAAGAGAGAGACAAGATTCGAAAATAAACATTCTTTATTTTGTGATTTACTATCTAGTTAAACTTTTGTTCTACTTTTTTGTCCACAACTTATATATATATATATGTTACCGACGAAGCCGGAAATCAGTCATTGCTAGTAATTCCTCGGCATTATTATCAATGCAAAGCGCCTTCCGACGAAGTGAATACTAAAAGTGAATAAATTTTATTGAAACTTATATTAAATTAAAGTACAATCTTTTGTCTACGCGTAGAATACTATATCGAGTTATAAATTTAGCATGTAAAGTTCAAAAAATGTCGGAGAATGCAATGCTGTAAATTGTGCATCTTTGCAATTTCTTTGAAATGTTTCGGTAAATATTTTTTATACTTTTAGCAAATGGATTTTAATGATTTTTATATTAAATTAAAGTACACTCTTTTATCTACACGTATAATACAAATTTGAGTTATAAATCAATCTGCAAAGGTTCATAAAATGGCAAAGAATGCGATGTTGCAAATATTTCCTACTTTGCCATTTCTTTAAAATGTTTCGGCAAATATTTTTCATACTTTTAGCAAATGGATTTTAATGATTTTTATATTAAATTAAAGTGCACTCTTTTAGCTACACGTAGAGTACATTTTCGCTATATAAATCAATCTGCAAAGGTTCAAAAAATGGCAAAGAAAAGTTGGCGGATTAGGCAATGTGAATAATGCCTAAAACCAGGCATTGTTAGCATTACCGGCCTAGGTTCCAAACCTCCCCCGGCAATGCTAACAATGCCTGGCCTTAGGCAATGTGAACAATGCCTGACACGCCAATTTTTCTTTGCCATTTTATGAACCTTTGCAGATTTATTTATAACTCAAATTTGTATTCTACGTGTAGATAAAAGAGTGTACTTTAATTTAATATAAGTTTCATTAGAATCTATTCACTCTTAGTATAAAAAATATTTGCCGAAACTTTTCAAAGAAATGGCAAAGTAGGAAAAATTTGCAGCATCGCATTCTTTGACATTTTCTGAACTTTAATTGCTAAATTTATAACTCGAAAAGGTATTCTACGCGTAGAAAAAAGAGTGTACTTTAATTTAATATAAGTTTTATTAAAATCTATTCACTTTTAGTATAAAAAATATGTACCAAAACTTTTCAAAGAAATTGCAAAGATGCACA